>NW_021414771.1:0-46755 GCF_001605985.2 Dendrobium catenatum | reverse complement strand
GAGGCATTTTGAACAAAAGAACACAATTTTTTGTTTTTTAAAAATTTTTAACAAAAAAATAAAAAATAAAAAATACCAAGACAATATCATAAGTCAAAAGACACAAAATCAAAATACAAGTATACACAAAATACAAGCATACAAACACAATAATTTCTCCCCCTTTTTGACAACAATAAAAAGTGAAGAAGAAATAGACAAGAAATGTAAGTAATTATATGAAATTCATTTGAAAATTTAATCTAAATGGTGATTGACATAAGGTATGCAATCTAAAACTAATAACATTAGGTCAATCATAGAAATTCATAAAATTTAAGAAGTGATATAACATTATAAGTAAGAAGAATTTATCAAAGACATGATTCAATTTAGACATTCGAATATATAAAATCATTACAAGAGAGATGTATAAAAATTCTATATTTCAAAGTTCAATAGAATATAAATGAACATAAGATCAATTTGAATTAAGAGATTGAAAGAATTTAGAAAGAAGAGAATTACCACATGTGGCGCTTTGCGCATCTTTTTCAAATTTTTGGGCACATTTTTGTGCATTTTTTGACATTGGGCTAATTTTGTGCCTCTTTTTCATATTTGCGAACCTTTGCGCATTCCTTTTGATTTTTGTACTCTTTGTACAATTTTCAAGAGTAATTGAGACCAAATCTTTCCAAAATCAATAATCTAAAATTTCAAATATTTTTAAGTGCATAAATATCATTTGAGCAAAGAAATACAAAATAAGAAAACATCTAAATTGCAATAATAATATTAACTTTTATGTAGTCTAAATTCAATAAGAATACATTAAAAGATTTAATGGGGTGTTTGTTTAACATCTCAAAAAGTGCTTAACAAAAAGTTAATTTAATTTAGGTGTCTTAAGTTAGGATTTAAGTTTTCAAGAGATTTTATCAATGGATTTTGGATTTTTTTATTTTTCTGAGCTTGTAAACTATCAACGTATAATATTATAGAAAGCTCGAAGCTTATGGATGCCTAGATCGAGAGCTAGATGCCTTGAATGGGTTTAAAGCTTAGGGTGGTCAGAAAGTCGACGATGATGAGTTTGACTGACGGGATTAGACTTAGAAAGTCTAAGGTAGAGTCTTGAGAGCTAGAATGAGCATTCAAAGGGTTTTGGAATGGCTTGAGTGGAGAGAGAAGAGTGTTGTAAATCTGGAATCAAGGATTATAATTTTGATGATAGCAAATATTTTTAGGATTTTTATTTTCCTATTATTACCCTGCCTGCTAACGTTTTAGGTCCACAAGGTCAATTGCAAATCAAGACAGCTCAAGATTGTGTAGATTAAGACTGAGTTAGTCTGTAAGTGTATTTCCATTTTTTTTTACCTTTCTTGAGTCAAATGTAATTTTGTAGATCCTGATGCTAAGTAACCTTGAACATACACACTTAGGGGGAGAAAATCTGTAGCCTTAAGAGTTTTTCTATTTTTGATCACATAGTACAAGATGATCCAATATCATCATGGACGATCAGTTAAAAATAAAAACCCTAATTAAGGCATCTAAAATAGCTGAATTAAACAAATCATCCATGATGATCTTAACATTGTCTTGGATGATAAGCTCAAATCAGAAAGAATCAACCGTCAACTCTTTTAGGAAGTTTATGCTGATATAGTTGTTACTTAGTTCTTGATTGTTGATATTCTTAAAACTTGTATGTTTTTTATATTCCAAATATTATTATTTTGATTATTATTTCTCCTAACATATTCTAGAATAATTATTTTGCTCTTTGTGTGTACTAATATTTCAGGAAAATTATACTCCAGATTGTTGAAGACTTCAAATCAGATCAGTTTAGAGTTTATTATAATTGAAGTCTATAATCTTTATTTTATTGAGTCTGAGATAGTGTGATTGTAATAAAATAAATGTGCACACTCACACTGGAGGAGAGTTTAAAGTCTACAATTTTTAAATTGAACTTACTGTACGATGTCTTTTAATACGGGATGATTTGATCAATTATTTTTCCCTTCGAGCAATCAAACAAATAGATAAGAAAAAATTTAAAAAGTATGGATCGTACTGTACAATATACCAATCGTACGTACGCCATCCAGGGTATAAATTAGACTGGTCCCTTTTTGTCTTGATGAACTTAATAATTTTTTGAACGGTTCATACCATACAATGTCATCATTGTACGTACGTCGTACAGGGTACGAATTGGACGGGTCAATTTTTGTCCAAACAAACTTGAAAGTTTTTTGAACAGTTCGTACTGTATGATGTCATCATTATATGTATCTCATCCAGGGTACGAATTGGACATGTCCCTTTTTATCCCGATGAACTTGAAAGTTTTTATAACTGATCATACCGTACAATATCATCATCGTACATACGCCATCCAGGGTATGAAATTGTGGGGTCCCTCTTCGTCCCAACGAAGGTGAAATTTTTTCTAACTATTTATATCTGACGAATTGGTTCATACTGGATGATCATCGTGTAAGAAATCATTTTGTACCAATTCACAACAGGTTCGTATGCAACAATTTTTTAACTGTTCATACGTAAAAACATATAATTGTATTATACATTCGTGTAAGTTCAAAAGTAAAAATTTTAGTTTTCTTGATGGTTTTTTGTGCTTTGATATTAAAGATCCATTAAAACTGACGTGAAAAAATCTTATCTTCATGATTTTTCAAGAGCAAGTGAAAGAGAGAGTGTGGGAGAGTGATTGAGAGAGATTTCTTATAATTCAAGTGTGAAGAGTTCACAAGGTTAATCAAAAGTAAGGATCTCTTTGTTATTTTGGTGATTAGTCTTCTTTTTTTTTCTTTCTAGTTACTCATGAGAAGATCTTTAGAGAAGATCTGGTATGCTGTCAACACTTGGAGGGTGTGAAAAGACGATGGTACTCTGCCGACACTTAGAGTGTGTGAAAGGACAACGGTACTCTGCCGACACTTGGAGGTTATGAAAGGACTACGGTACTCTGCCAACACTTTGAGGGTGTGAAAGGACAACGATTCTCTGTCGATATTTAGAGTGTGTGAAAGGAAGACAGTTCTCTATCGCACCGGGGATTGGTGGAAGAGAGGATTTATAAAAGTTTCTCCGCCTTGCTGTAAGGTCAAAAGGAGAGACACTTCTGTAATAGTGCAATACATGAAGAGGGAGTCTTCAGGAACTGGATGTATGTTGTGTTTGACTGAACCACTATAAATCTTTATGTCTTTTAATTTCTATATTTTATTTACTACAAGTTATTTATTATAGTTGAAAAGTTTTATTTTGAAATTAAAATTAACTTGCTGTAAATTTTAAAAATAGTTTTCTATTTAAAAATCCAAGAGAATTTTTAAATTACCAATTCATCCACCCTCCTTGTTAGCCTTGGGATAATAGCTTCGGTGTAATAACCTATACGGAATCAATAGTTTATTATTTTCTATATATCGTACAAGACATCATCCTGGATAATGTATTATAATTATGCTTAAATTAGTCTGATAATTAAGGAAATCAATTAAGGTTTGATTGATCGCATGATCATCTTAGACGATCGCATGATCGTTCTAGACGATCAGTTAAAAAACTTTAGTTTCTTTCTTAATCATTTTCATGACCCAACCCGACTGAAATGAATCCCTTCGCGTCGGGCTGCGACAAAATTTAAAATCCAGGGTCTAGCTTTGGAATTTGCTTTCAAACTTTCTTCCAATAATCAGACATACAAAAAAACACAGAGCTACTATAAACATCCAAATATACAGAGCAATTCATTTATATTTTCTACTTTCATCAAAAAACATATACATTACAGTGCATGGCTACAGATAGAAAGAACAGAAAAATCATAACTGTACAAAATCATAAGAACAAAATACATAATCACAGATCAAACACTGAATGGCTAGTCCAAGACCTCATTTCCTTTCTAAGAACCTGAAAACCATGCAGATAACAAGGATGTGATAACAGCTTAGCAAGACTACACTAGGCAATCAAAATCTTTAGAAACTCGCATCAGAAAATTCATCAGAATAGTAGCCGTACATAATTCAGAAAATCTTACATAAAATCATATAATCAGATATAATACAGATACTTGATCAAACAGAAATCAAACCACTGAAACTAAAGAACTGAATTCATTTCATATAATAGAATTATTTAAATCAAAATTCATATCAGAATTATCTTCAAATCACAAAATAGACAGAATCGTACAAATCAAACTTCAAAGCAGATAAAATCATATTTCACATCATATAGCCCTGACCCAGATAAAATCTCAACAAATTCTGGCCCCTTATGCCTCCCTTCCTTGACACAAATAGAATCTCAAAGGATTTTGGCCCCTTATGCCTCCCTTGTGCTTACAACACCAAAACTTATCAGATATACGTAATTTTGAATCAGATCAGACTTTTCAAATTTTCCTGACATAGACAGAATCTCAAAGGATTCCGACCCCTTATAACTACCTTCATTCAATTCAGAAAATCAAATTACATTAAAAAAATTGTCAGCGGCATAACGGCAGTATACAGATTTTTCATAGAATTCACAAATTCAGAAATTTACCAAATTATCACAGATAGTAAAAACACATCAATATAAGACTTTCATTGTACTGAAGCACTAATTTTTAACATTCAGATAATTCGTAATTCAATTAAAATGCCGTAGAATTTGAAATACCCGGTGAAAATCTTTCAGAAAATACTTAAAATGTGTAAAAATATCATCTCAGAAACATACCAAAAGTTACGTGGTAAAAAATTTATTAGTGTGAAATAAAACCAAATATTCGCTAACATAAATAGATTGTGGTACAGAAAAATTGTCAAAATCCACATTTCTGAAAATTGAGAAAGGCGGAATGTGTCATACCTCGAGTCGGTCAACTTTTCCAACCATGACGACAGACGAAAATGAACTGAAGTCGCCTAAAATCCACTTTTTCTTCTTTTTCCTTTGATTTGCTCTCTCTTGGGCTTTCTCTCTCTTCAAAAAGATCTCAATCCCATATATACACATGCAGATCATACGGGACGATCCAAAATCATCCCGAAATGATTTGCCCTCAGGACGAATTTTGTCTTCAGACGAAGTATATTCGTTCCTGGACGACTTGCTCTCTGGACAAATTTCGTACAGACGAACCAAATTTTGTCCTGGGATGAACCTCCCAATTCACAGATTCTGTACAGATCGTCCCGGATGATCCCCACTTTGTCCGGACGATATTGGAGGAAAAAAATGGCTTTCACAATCTCCCCACCTTCAGAACAATGTCATCCTCGACATTTCCAAAACAAAACTAAATCAGAACAAATGCGGATATAACTGTCTCATATCTGACTCCTTCTCCCAAGTAGCTTCTCTTGTTGTTCTGTATTTCCACTAAATCTTAATCATCGGTATCTGTTTACTTCTTAACTTGTGCACATCATAAGCCAAAATCTTTTTTGGTTCTTCCTTGTACTGCAGATTCTCCTGAATCTCCACATCCTCAAAGGACAGTTTCTTTTCAGAATCAGATATCCACTTTCTCAAAGAGGATACGTGAAATACGTTATATATATCAGACATCTGATCAGATAATAATAATCTATAAGCAGAATTTCCAATCCTTTCGAGAATTTCAAAAGGTCTGATATACCTTGGACTGAGTTTGCTTGTTCTTCCAAATCTGCTAACACCTTTCATCGGACTGACTTTGACATACATAAAGTCACCAACCTGAAATTCTATAAATCTGTACTTATGATTATAATACTTTTGTTGTCTACTTGAGCAGCTTTCAATTTGTTTTAATTAGATTGATTTTCATAACAGTTTCATCTATAAAAGCTGAACCCATTTCTTGTTTATCTCCCACCTCAGTCAAAGTCAAAGGGGTTCTACACTTTCGGCCGTACAAAGCTTCATAAGGTACCATACCAATACTGGACTGATAATTATTATTATAAGCAAATTCTATCAAAGGGATATGATCTTCCCAACTGCCTCCAAAATAAAAAATACACAACCTCAAAAGATCTTCCAATACCTGAAAAATTCTCTCAGAATGTCCATCAGTCTGCGGATGAAAAGTCGTACTGAAATGCAACTTAATACCCAAGCCTTGCTGAATACCCTTCCAAAGTCTGGAAGTAAACTTTCCATCTCGATCAGATAAAATCACTTTTGGCACACCGTACAATCTGACAATTTCTTTAACATATATCTGAGCTAACTTATCCACCGGATTCGTCTGTCTGATCGAAAAAAATGTGCAGACTTCATCAATCGATCGACAATCACCCAAATAGCATCATGTCCTTGCCTTGATCGAGGAAAACTCATAGAAAAATCCATCGTTACCTCCTCCCACTTCCACCCAGGGATATGCAACGACTACAAAAGACCTCCTGGTCAGTGATGCTCTGCCTTCCCTAACTGACATGCTTCACATTTTGAAATAAATTCAGCTACGTCCTTTTTCATTCCAGGCCACCAAAATAAACTTTTCATATCCTCGTACATCTTACCACTTCTTGGATGAATAGTATAGCCGGAATAATAAGATTCATACAGAATCTCTTTCCTCAAATCTCCAAACATAGAAATTCACAGTCTGTTCTTACAGAAGATAATACTAGAATCAGAAATTCATAGCTCAGGTTTCTTACCATATTCAATCTGATCATCAACTTCAAATAGTCAGCGTTTGACTTCTAAGCTTCATGAATCCTATCTTTCAAAGAAGACTGAATATTCATTTGAGTCAACATACCAAAATTTGAACCAGTGAAGGAAATCACCTCCATTTGTAATCTTTTCATATCTCTTATTAAATGCTCATCAGAAGTGAGCTGAATACAGGATAATACAGAAGACTTCCTGCTCAAAGCATCTGCTACCACATTAGCCTTACCAAGCTGATACTGAATCGTTAGATCATAATCCTTGATCAACTCAAGCCAACTCCGTTGCCTAAAATTCAGATCCTTCTAAGTAAATATGTACTTCAAACTATTATGATACATGAAGATCTCACACATGACATCATACAAGTAGTGACACCAAATCTTCAAAGCAAATATAACTGCAGTCAATTTCAAATCATGTGTCGGATAATTCTTTTCATGTAGTTTCAACTGTCTTGAAGCATAAACAATTACCTGACCATGGTGCATCAGAACACAACATAAACCTTTCAGTGAAGCATCACTGAATACCTAAAATCCTTCTGTACACTACGAAAGTGCTAACACTAGAGCAGAAGTCAAACAATCCTTTAACTTCTAAAAATTAGCTTCACACTCTGGTGTCCAAATAAAAGCTACTGACTTCTGAGTCAGTCTCATTAGAGGTGCAGAAATATAAAAAAATTCCTTTACAAACTTTCTATAATATCCAGCCATACCCACGAAACTAAGTATCTCAAATATCGTAGCAGGCCTTGGCCAATTAGCAACAGCTTGTATTTTCTGGGGATCAGCATAAATACCTTCACTGCTCACCACGTGCCTCAGAGTCTCTAATACACTTCTCAAATGTCTGGCAAGATCTTCTTCTGAAGCAGAATATACCATAATATCATCAATAAAGATGATCACAAACTGATCCAGATACTCCATGAACACTCTGTTCATCATATCCATAAAAACAGCCAGTGTGTTGGTTACCCCAAAAGGCATAACTAAAAACTCGTAGTGCCCATACCGAGTACTGAAAGCTATCTTCATCACATCATCTTCCTTTACTTTCACCTGATAGTATCCAGATCTCAAATCGATCTTTGAGAACACAAAAGATCCATCAAGTTAATCAAATAAATCATCAATTCGTGGCAACGGATACATATTCTTGATTGTGACTTTATTCAGATCTTTGTAATCAACACACATACGCATTGTCCCGTCCTTCTTCTTTACAAATAGAACAGATACTCCCCAAGGAGAAACACTAGGACGAACAAATCCTCTATCCACTAACTCCTAAAGTTAAACATTCAACTCTGAAAGTTCCTTCGATGCCATCCTATATGGAACCTTAGATACCGGAGTTGTATTTGAAAATACATCAATACAGAACTCCACATATCTATCCAGAGGTAATCCAACCAACTCCTCAGGAAATATATCTGAAAAATCTCATTCAATTGGGATATCAGAAATAGAACCCACATTTATATTCATATCCCATATTGAGGACAAAAACACCATACAACCCTTCTTCCATGTTCTTCTGACTTCCAACACAAAAATCAAACAGGATAAAATACCTCTTAGCCCTTGAAATACACACCTTTCACCATCCTTAAACAAGCTAACTTGTTTCTTCAAACAGTCAATCTGAGCCTCATACAGACTCAGTCAATTCATATCCAAAATCACATCATACGAAGAAATCGTTAATAAAATCAAACATGATTTCCACTTCTTGCCAAAAATATCAATCTCATAGAAATAGAACTTCCGGACTATCAAATTATTTCCAGCTGGCAAAAGAACAAAAAGTGAAATAGGCAACATCATAGAATCTAGATACAAAACATCAAAACAACGCTCAGAAATAAATGAGTAACTGGCTCTAGAATCAAACAAAATACGATAGGGATGTTCAAAAATATAAATCGTACTTGTCACCATATCAGGAGCATCTCGAGCCTCTTGCTGATTCAAACAATACACACGTAGCTAAACTAGAGCTAGAGCTACAGAACTACTAGGCTTCCTCTGATTGCCACTAGGTGGTCTCCTCGCCACAGAACCCGAACCACCAGCTCTACCAGATGATCCCTCCGAAATAGTACATGGAGGAACTATCCTCAGCCTTCCTTCTGGTCTCACAAAACTCTCAGATCGTCGATCAAATTCAGCTTGTGGACACTCTGCAATCCGATGTCCTGGCTGACCACATCTGAAACACTGACTAGTCATCCTATAACACTGGTCAAAATGTCGTCTTCCATAATTCTAGCATACAGGTGCCCCACTGACTGACTCAGAACTAGTCACACTGCCATTATCAGAGACTGTAGCAGATCCTGACTGTCCGCTCCTCTTGGAGTCTCCAGATACAATTATGTTCTTCTTTCCAGAAAAACCACTACCAGATGTATTACCACTGAACCTCTTCCTTGTAGTAGTCCACCGCTGCTGAGTAGCCATCAAATAATTCTCTATCAAACGAGCTCTCTCAACAAGCTCAGAGAAATCAGAAATGTGAAATGGTACCAGGGGCTACCTCAGACAATCTCGTAGTCCCCTCAGAAATCTATAGCACTTCTCAGCAGAAGTACTCATCAACTGTGGAGCATATCGAGTTAAAGTAATAAATTCTGCCTCGTACTGCATAACTGTCCTGTTCCCCTAAACCAATCTCAGAAAAGTCTCCTGTATTTGCTGTATTACAGAATGGGGTACAAACCACGATCAAAATACTTCAAAAAATTCTTCCCAAGTAATCAAAGAGTTCAATTTACCTTAGAATTTCTCCTCCTGCTTGCCCGTCCACCAACGCTTAGCTTCACCATCCAACAGAAAAACTGCTAAAGGTACCTTCCTATCCAGAGGACATTGCATACCGTCAAATATCTTTTCCAACCTCCTAAACCAATCCTCAACTGCTTTGGGCTCAATAGTGCCCTCAAACCTCGGAGGCTTCAATCTCAAAAACACTTGTAGATGTTTATCTACATCTTCAGATCTAACAGCAGAAACTCTATACTGTGTCACTCTCATCATCTGAGCAACCAAAGTCGCAAACTATGAAATTGTATCTGAACTAACCACTCGGGCAGAATTGTTCACAGGAGCTTCCTCACTAGCACTGTGCCCATCAATCATATCTGTGTTTGGCAGATCCATAATCACATAGAATACAACTCTGCACATGCATATAAAATAACAATAATAAAAATCCAGACAAACAGAAACTACCCCACCAGACTTATATATCAATTCCTATACCTCTATCTTATAATCCAAATTTCAAAACTATTGCTCTGATACAACTAAAGATTTGTCACGACCCAACCCGACCGGAATGAATCCCTTCGCGGTGGGATGTGACAAAATTAAAAATCTAGGATCTAGCTTTGGAATTTGCTGTCAGACTTTCTTCTAATAATCAGACATTTCAAAAAATACATAGCTACTATAAACATCCAAATATACATAACAGTTCATTTATATTTTCTTCTTTCATCAAAATAATCATATACATTACAGTGCATGGCTACAGACAGAAAAAAAAAAGAACCGAAAAGTCATGACTGTATAAAATCATAAGAACAAAATACCTAATCATAGATCAAACACTGAATGGCTAGACCTTCTTCCCTTTCTCAGAACCTAAAAATCACGCAGATAACAATAATGAGCTAACAGGTCAGCAAGACTACACTAGACAATCAAAATCTTTAGAAACTCACATCAAAAAATTAATCAGAATAGTAGCCGTACATAATTCAAATAATAATACAGAAAATCATATAAGCAGACAGAATATAGATACTTGATCAAACAGAAATTGAACCACTAAAATCAAAGAACTGAATTCATTTCATATAATAGAATTATTCAAATTAAAATTCATATCAGAATTATCTTCAAATCACAAAACAGACAGAATCATACAAATCAAATTTCAAAGCAGATAAAATCATATTTCACTTCATATAGCCCTGACCTAGATAGAATCTTAATGAATTCTGGCCCCTTATGCCTCCCTTCCCTGACACAGATAAAATCTCAAAGGATTTTATCCCCTTATGCCTCCCTTATGCTTACAGCACCAGAACTTATCAGATATATGGAATTTCAAAACATATCAGACTTTTCAGATTTTCCTGACACAGACATAATCTCAAAGGATTTCGGCCCCTTATAACTCCCTTCATTCAATTCAGAAAATTAGATTACATTAGAAAAATCATCAGCGGCATAACAGCAGTATACAGAATTTTCACAGAATTCACAAATTCAGAAATTTACAAAATTAACATAGATAGTACAAAACATTAATATAAGACTTTCATTGTACTAAAGCACTAATTTTTAACATCCAGATAATTTTTAATTCAATTAAAATACTGTAGAATTCAAAATACCCGGTGAAAATCTTCCAAAAAATACTCAAAATGTGTAAAAACATCATCTCAAAAATATACCAAAAGTTACATGGTAAAAAGTTTTATCAGTGCAAAATGAAACCAAATATTCGCTGATTGAAATAGATTGCAGAAAAGAAAAATCGTCAAAATTCACATTTCTGAAAAAATTGAGAAAGGTGGAATGTGTCTTACCTCGAGTCGTTCAAATTTTCCAACTATGGCGACAGACGAACAAGGACCGAAGTCGCCCCAAATTCACTTTTTCTTCTTTTTCCTTCAATTTTCTCTCTCCTAGGCTTTCTCTCTCTTCAAAAAGATCTCAATCCCATATATACACATGCAGATCGTACGGGACGATCCAAAATTGTCCCAGGACGATTTGCCCTCTAGACGAATTTCATCTTCAGACGAAGTGTATTCGTTCCTAGACGACTTACTCTCTAGACAAATTTCGTACGGACAAACTAAATTTTGTCATGGGATGAACCTCCCAATTCACAGATTCTGTACCGATCGTCCCGGATGATCCCCACTTCGTCTGGACGATCCTGAAAGGAAAAAAATGGATTTCACAATCATCCTGGCCGAATAGTATGATATATTGAACAATATTTAATGTTTTAAACTAATTGACCTGTAAAAATAGTATGATATGTTGGATGATAATTAATTTTTGAAATAACCATACATAATGATTAAATAATCATCCTAGATGATAAGTTATTTTTTCATCATTCAACATGTAAAGTCTGGCCAAACAGAACGATGTTATAGATGATATTCCTTATTTTGAATTAATCAAACAGAAAAATCCTAAAATCATCCTGGATAATCAAAATAAACAAATCTTCTAATCGTCCAGCCCTCCCAGATCGTCCAGGTTATATGAGCTAGAAATATACTGATCGTACATGACGATCTTTGTAGGTTTGTTGTTGTCTTGACCTAAAAGAGCCAAGAGAAGGAGAGGGAGAGCTTGGAAGAGATAGATAGGATCTTGTAATGGGGAGTATATGAGGGGATCAAAAATGTTGCTCCAAGCAAGGATCCGAGTCACTTCTCCAGTCATCATCCATGATTTCTTGGAGGTTCTATCTGCTTCAGGAGGAAGAAAAAGGAGGTCAATGTTTTCTTCTTACTTCAGGAGGAAGTGAAAGGAGGTTGGGTTCTCTACCTCACCGGATTCGGTGGAAAGGAGTTTTGTAAAGGCTTCTCCATCTTGCTGTGGGGGATAAAGGAGATCCACTGAGTTTAGTGTAATACCCACAGGAGAGGCTCCAGGGAGTTGACATAGGTCAAGTTGATCGAGCCACTATAAAATATGGTGTGTGTGCGCGCGTGTGTGTGTGTGTGTGTGTGTGTTTTATTGCATTTTCGTATTTAATATCTACACTTTATTTTGTGTGGGTAATTATTTGGATTAGATCATGATTTTTGTTTGAGAATTTTGAAAACACCAATTCACCCCCTCTCCCCTCTTAGTTAGCCTCAGGCTAGTTCATATAGGCTTAAAATCTCTAACAAACTTTTAAGTGGTATCAGAGCTGGATTCATAAAATCTAGTTTTTTAAAACTTTTGAATTTCAATCTATGGCTAACTTTAGTAATTTAAATACTGTGAAAGGGTATTCCATTACCCGACCATTATTATTTGATAATATACATTTTTATTTCTAGAAAACTCGCATGTCTATATTTTTATAATCAATTGATTATCACATGTGGATATTTGTTAAAGACGGTTATTCTCCATCATCACGTGAAATCAATGGCATAAAAATTAAACTTCTATTTACTGAATGAACTTTTGATGATATGGAATTAACATAACTTAATGCAAAATGCTTAAACTATTTTTTTGTGCTTTAAAATAGGAAGATTACATGTGTATCTCAACTTGTGCTACTGGTAAAAAAATTTGAGATAAATTATGTATCACTTGTGAAGGCACAAACGAAGTTAAACAATCTAGGTTGAATATTTTGCTTCATGATTACAAATTATTTCACATGAAACCTAGTGAAATGATATCTGAAATATATACTATATCTATACAAATAGTTACCTCCTTGCATGCCTTAAGAAAAAAACTCAATAACTATAAAAACGTTAATAAAATTTTGAGATGTTTTCCTTCTTTATGATGCTAAGATAACTACAATCACTGAATCTAAGGATTTTAATACTTATTCTATTGATAATTTACTTGGATCACTCATTGCTTACGAGCAAGGAGTGAACCAAAGACAACTTGATGTATGTGAGAAAAAGAAGGAGAAAACTATGGCGCTTAATGCTAACAATACAGATACTAATTCTATCGGGTCTAAAAGTAATAATGTTGCCTTAATCACTATGCACTTCAAAATCTTTCTAAGGAAAAAAACAAAAGCACCATCAGAAGTGGAATAAAGGTAAGAGTAATAAGAATCTAAAAGTTATTCTGATATGATTTATTTTGAATGTAGAAAATTGGGACATGTTAAAGATGATTATCGTACACTTAAGACTCACCCAAGCAAGGAGAAGGGTGAGGAGAAATCCAAGTTTATAAAGGATAAGCAGCGAATCCAAAAGGCATTCTAGACGGATTCTGCATCGGACTCCTCTGAGACTGAAGTTGAAGAGGAAACTACAAACTTGTGTTTGATGGTAGATAATCATCTTGGTCAGTCTGACCAAGAAGAGATATGTGAACTAACCAACGATCAATTACTTGAAGTTTCTGAAAAAATTCATACATCATATAGGAAACTTAAGAAATTGCATGCTAGCCTGAAATTGGAATTTTTAAAATTGCAAAAGGAGTATGAAGTTTTGTTTAAAGATCACTCTACACTTGAGAGCAATCACATGTTATTACTTGATGAGTTTGATGCATTAAAGAAGAATTATATTGAATTATATGATGCATATGATTCCTTGAAAACATTGTATATTGAGTTAGAAAAAGAGTTTAAGAAATTAAGAGGAACTTGCATGGGAAATAAAAAATAATAAACATCGGCTAAAAGTGGAAGTGGCAGCTTATGAATGTGAAAATAAAACATTTAAGCAAAATTCATAGCATTTAAATGCGATAAACCATCATTGCATGAATCACATAACTTTAAGAAAAGGCATCAGCAGTAAACCCTTTTCCTAATGTAGATGTTTTTCATGTGGTATACTAGGACATATTTTAAATATTTGCATTGTTCGCTATAGTACATGTTGGGTGTAGAGACCCAAATTGCATGATTCAAAGCATAACATACATGCATTGTATTCTTCTTTCTATAAGAAGGGACCCAAACTTTTTTAGGCTCCTAAATCTGATGTTTGGTGATTTTGTAGGTGTGCTCTCACACATGATCTCGTGAGAGCATGTGGTAACTGGATAGCAGATGCTCATAACACATGACTAGAGATGCCAATCAGTTCATTTTGTTGGAGGCCAAGGCTGGAGGCAAGGTCACTCTTGGAGACAATACCACCAAGAAAGTGGTGGGCGCAGGTATAATTAGAAACTCAAAGAACCTTTTGATTGAAAATATTTTGCTTGTAGATGGATTGAAACACAATTCGCTCAGAATTAGTCAACTCTATTACAAAAGTTTTAGTATAAAATTCTTGTCAAACACATGCATTATTAGTTTGAATAACAACACTATTTTATAAGAAAAAAGGATCAATAATATTTACATATTTGATTTAAATAATACTGAATGTACTGTTTTATTTTGCTTAAAATTTACTATTGATGAGTCATAGTTGTTGCACAGAAGAATATGGCATGCTAGCATGGAAACCCGTAGGAGAGTGACCCAAAAAGACCTAATTAGAGGTGTCCACTAAAGGGAAAACATGCGATTATCGTCAGACGTTCTGGAGAATTTTTATTCATCAGTAAGTACGGCGTGTTGAAACTTGTTAAATATGAATTAGGATGTTAGACCTAAGCTTATGTCCCAGTGGCTAACCAAGAAGGGGTGAATTGGTAATTTAAAAATGTTCCCTCTTTATATTTTAAATTGATAAAAAATTTTGAAAAAGATTTTTCAACCACTGATTAACAGTAAAATAATAAAGTAAAAAAAGTGAAAAATAAAAAAAGACACAAGAATTATAGTGGTTAGGTCAAACACGACCTACATCCACCCTCCGAGTATTGCACTAATACCACTAGTGACTCTCCTTTTTCCCCCACAGCAAGGCTGAGAAACCTTCACAAAAGCTCTCTTCCACCACTACCAGGTGCGGCAGAGAACCGTCATCCTTTTACACTCTCCAAGTGTTGGCAGAGAACCGTCGTCCTTTTACACTCTCTAATTGTAGGTAGAGAACCCTTCATCATTTTACACTCTCCAAGTGTAGGAAAAGAACCCTTCGTCCTTTTACACTCTCCAAGTATAGGCAAAGAACCCTCGATTATTCACACTTCTCAAGTGTCAGCAGAGAACCGAGTCCTTTTGAACAAATCTTCACACGAGCAATCTAGAAAGAAAAGAGAAATAATGAAGAAATACAAATCATACACGGAGATAAGGACCTTTGAGTAACTTAGTGAACCCTTCACGCTCCAACTGTAAGATTTCTCTTTCAAACACTCTTTCTTTAAATCTCCCTTCAGTTTCCATAAGGACCAATGAACAAAAAGATTACAAAACAGTTTTAATTAGACCTTTTATATGAAAGACACAAAAAATCATCCAAAAACTGCTAACTTTCAATTTTGTACGCATTCGATCATCCCGTACGATCATAATTTCATACGTACGAACAGTGTAAAAACTGTTGCGTACGAACCCAATATGTATTGGTATGAAATGACTTCGTACCCGAACATCATCCCATACGAACTAAGTTCGTCCAGTACGAATAGTTATATCAACGGTTCGTTGGGACAAAACTGTAGGACGGCCCATATTTTTAAGGAACAGAGGACATCATCCTGGGATAAATGTATAAGTTTGTCTGGACAAACAGAACAAAGCATGAATCCAAAGAACATCATCCTGGGACGAAAAGGGTAAATCGTATGGACGATTAGTTCAAGTTATGGGTCCAGAGGACATCATCCAAGGATGAATAGAACACTTCGTCTGGATGAATAGTTCAAAGTGAGAATCTAGAGGACATCGTCCAGGGATGAATAGAACACTTTGTCTAGACAAATAGTTCAAAGTGAGAATCCAAAGGACATCATCCAGGGATGAATAGAAAAATTTGTCTGGACAAACATGACTTAGAAATTTTTTCTCACTTTTTATTCGTTCCAATGCACTCCAAAGGGTATAACTGACCTGATCGTCCCGTATGATCAGTATAAGAATTTTTTACTTTTAAAGATTTCCTCCATCATGTGTGTGCTAGGTTACTCAATTATAATCACACTTTCTCAGACTCAATAATGTGAAAAATACATACTTCAATTTACAAAATATCTTATGCTAAATTTGGTTTGAAATCTTCATTCGTTTGGAGAACGATTATCCTGAAATTTTAGTCCACACAAGAGCAAAAATAATTCTTCCAAAAAATATTAGGAGAAAATAATAATTAGAACTATAATATTTGGAATCATTAAAATTATACAAGTTGCAAGAATGTAAAACATGCAAAAGCTAAGTAGCGACTCTCTTAACACGGCGTTCTAAACGGCATATTATGCGATGAAAAAATAACGGCATTTTTTCTTGCAGAATAGTCGTTGGTAGTCTTACAACGCCCAATACGCTGGTCTTGACATCGAAATATACAAGCATTTCATCTGAAGAGACATATTTTACGTCGGAAATAGCCGACAAATTTACTGGCGGAGAAGACGTAGGCCATTTTAAACTCAACGAATTATAACCGGCGCAAAAGACACTGAAAACTTTTCCGGCTTATAATACGCATAAAATTCTGTCGGCGAAAGCCCTATTTCCTAACCCAACCTCGTCTGGCTACTCAATTGCTTCCGCTATTTCTTTATATCTCTGCTCTGCTCTCATCGCTCCAGCGTCAATGATAAGGAGTTTTGTTTTAAAGGTTGGAGTAGCTCCGCCGGTGTGAAGACCGTTCAACCTAGTTTGCCGAAGTTCGCCGCCTCAATCGTCGATTTCTTCTATTGTAAAATTTTACTTCTTGTAATTTATTATTAGACATTTGCTAGAGGATGTGCCTTGGTGTTTGCTTTTTCTTATGATATTATTTATGTTGATAAACAAAGAGCGAAGAAGAGGGAGAGAGAGATGTAGAGAGAGTGTGTCCGATTAAAAGTCAAAAACTCATTTAAATCTAATAAAGAAATATCATTTCTAATATTTTATAACCAAGTATTTTTTGTTCTACCTCTATCTTTCTTAACATAATCCAAATCTAATACCTCAACTTTCCAAGCCGACCGGGTCATCGGATGTCCTCCGTTTAATATGACCAAAACATCTAAGGCGATTCTCTCTAACCTTATCTTCCACTGGAGCTATTCCAACCTTTTCACGTATATGCTCATTTCGTATCCTAGGTGACTCTCTCTAATCTTATCTTTCACTGGAGCTATTCCAACCTTTTCACATATATACTCATTTCATATCCTATCTCTAAGGATCCAGCCACAAATCCACCTAAGCATCCTCATCTCTGCAACACTTAACTTGGTATTATGCTTCCCTTTTAATAGCCAACATTCGGCACCATAAAGCATTGCAAGTCTCACCACCATCTTATAGAATTTTCGCTTAAGTTTGAGGGAGACTTTTCTACCGCACAACAAGCCCGATGCATTCCTCCATTTTAACCATCCAACTTAAATTCTACTGTTAATATCCCCATCAATTTCATCGTCAATTTTAATAATAGATCATCCAATATATCTAAAATATATACTCTTATTAATGACTTGATCGCCCAAAGTCACAATCCCATCATCTCTAGGTCTATTGATACTAAAGTTACACTCCATATATTCAGTTTTAGATCTACTCAAGCAAAAACCTTTATACTCTAAAGTTTACCTCCATAATTCGAGTTTACCTTCAAGTCCCTTTCACTAGGTTTATATGACGAGAATATAAGATTAATAAAGTGAGAGAGGGAATAAGATAGAAGAAGGTGGAGAGAGAGAGAGAGAGAGAGAGGTAGAGAGAAGAGATGGTTAATAATAGAATGAGTGAAGGAGAGAGTGTGTGTCTAAGATACTAAGAGAGGGTGATAAGATAAAATAAAATATATGAATGTCACATAAATAATTATAATACATTACTTATTTGCTCCCATATGTAGGCTATGGATATTAGAAATCAAAGAAGTTGGATGTATAACCGATTGGTGCAAGGACGAAAGACATTAACAGATGAATTCATTAATGGGTTGAACATTTTCATTCAAATAGCGAAACAACTACTCAAATTCATATCAGATGAAATGTTTCTCAGATATATCTTACACACAAGTTAACGTCGAGAGAATCGACCAAGGATGTAAGACCTATCCAATACCAATACCATAGCTTGAACCCTCTGTGATACATATCAACAGTTACATCATCTGGTCTTAGGTTCACTAGACTTTTATGTTTAGAACATTGACATCGAAACATTTCATCTGATATAAAGCTGGGTAGTTGTTTCGTTGTCTAATTGAAAATGTTCACCCCATTAATGAATTCATTAGACATACACTCTCTCCTTCAATCATTCTATTATTAAATATCCCTTCTCTCTACCTCTCTCTCTCTCTCTCACCCCGAAAGGGACTTGAATGTTTCTCAGTATTGGTATTAGATAGGTCTTACATTCTTGGTGGATTCTCTCGACCTCTTCCACACATGTTAACGTCATCGAGCAAAGGCTTTGACATACAAACTCGGATAGGTCTTACTTCCTTGGTGGATTCTTTTGACCTCTTCCACACAGGTTAACGTCATCGAGCAAAGGCTTTGACATACAAACTCGGATAGGTCTTACTTCCTTGGTGGATTCTTTTGACCTCTTCCACACAGGTTAATGTCATCGAGCAAAGGCTTTGACATACAACCTAGGATATGTCTTATATCCTTGGTGGATTATTTTAACCTTTTCATATAGGTTAACGTCGCCAAAATAGTGTTGGGTTTTTACCCGTTTTCAGGCTTCTGTCCAATGCTAAGCTTCTTCCCATTAATGAAATTCTACTCCGTAGAACTTTAATCAGACTTCTGCTCGATGCAGAGATTCCTCCAGTCGTTGGACTTCTACACAACATCGGAATTCTGTTCTTCGTCAACTTACATTGGGCATCTACTCGACATTGTACTATTACCCATCGTCAGACTTTTGCCCATTGATAGACTTTCGTCGGGCTTCTACTCGACGTTGTACTTCTACCCGATGTAGGACTTCTATCTACCGTCAGACTACTAATCGATGTTAGACTTTTCTTCACCGTTGGATTACTACTCGATGTCAGACTTCTGTCTGTCATCGAACTTCTACTCGTCGTCGGACTTCTGCCCATTGATGAACTTTCATCGATCTTTTACTCGATGCCTTACTTCTACTTGACGCAGACTTCTGCCCATTGTCGGACTTCTACTCGTCGTCGGACTTCTGCCCATCGATGGATTTTCATCAGTCTTCTACCTGATGTTTTACTTCTACTCGATGTCAAACTTCTGCCCGTCGTTGGACTTCTGCCCGTCGTCAGACTTCTACTCGTCGTCGGACTTCAGTCCGTCGATGGACTTTTATCGGTCTTCTACATGATGCTTTACTTCTACTCGACGTCAGACTTCTACCCATCGTCGGACTTATACTCGTCATCAAACTTATGCTCGTCGATGGACTTTCGTCGGTCTTCTGCCCGATGTCAGACTCCTGCCTATCGACTGATATTCGTCGGGCTTCTACCTGATGTTGAATTTGTATCTGTTGTCGTACTTCTCCCCGACGTCAGAATTTTTCCAAAGTTTGAATTTACGCACATTGTCGGACTTCTACTCGACGCCAAATTTCCGCCCTTCATCGAACTTCTATACGTTGTCAGATTTCTACCCAACGCCAGATTTTTGCCTGATCTCTCAAAGAATGGAGAGAGGAGGAATCTCTGGACCTTCTTACACAGAGAAGGGCCTTGGTCCTTGACGAGGGATACCACCCGCACAGGGCCAAGGGAAAGCCTCAATTGTAAGAATATAGGGAGAATAGAATGTACATAATTTCATATTCCCTATGGGGGTATTTATAGACAAGAGAGGGAGGTTGGAGGAGTTAGAGAAGTTGAGGGAGTTATGAAAGAAAAAATGCACTCTTTCTCTCTCTCTCTCTCTCTCTCTCTCTCTCTCTCTCTCATAACAAAAAAAATTCTCTCTTGCAGAAAAAAATGTGGTGGCGGTTTTAAAAATTGACTAAAGTCGGTTTCCTTCAAAAATAAATAAATAAATTAAGTTGGGCCCCACAAAAAAATATAATTGCAACGTGTTATTAAAACCGGCTGTCTAACCGCACGAGCCGTTTCAGTGCCGACAGTGGCTCCTGTCGGCGGACGTCGTCAAAAAATTGGAGGCCAACTGATACGTCGTCAAAAAATTATCTTGATCGGGCATGAATCTCGATGCAAAATTAAGTTGGAATCTTCCAAAATTAATTGGGAGACCATCTTAACTCCGATTTTAGCAAACTTATAGTCGAACTGAGCGTCTTAAAAATATAAACCCAACGACACCAAATTCGACTCAATCCAAGCTCAAATGAGTACAAATCAAGGACCTGAAGCGCTATTGTAAGGTTCAAACCACAATTTAAGTTACCAAACGGTTTCCAAACATGACATACTTATAATCAAATCGAGCGGCACAACAAGATGAATCCAATGAGACCAAGATCTTCGACTTTCGACATCGTTTAGGCCTTCAAATGTCTAACAAACGGTGCATGATCAAGGGATTCAATATCGAGCGTCCATCCAACCACTCCCTATTTACCCCTGATCTCTCACCTATTTATAGGCCATGTCACTCTAGAAAATATATAAATAGACCCATCATTTCTCTTGAAAGGGGGATCAAAGCAAGAAGAGAAGAGAAGGAAGAAGCTCCTCCTCGACCACCACTAGAGTTTTGTCGGACCACCGCCAGACCTTTGCCGGACCACCACTTGAGGCCTTCTCCTCCACCGGACCACCGCCTGACGTCGTTGCTGCGTCAAAACACTACTTGAGGCCCTCACCTCCGTCGGACCACCGCCAGACACTGTTGCTTTGCCGGACCACCACTTGAGGCCCTCTCCTCCACTGGACCACCGCCTGACGTCGTTGCTCCGTTGGACCACCACTTGAGGTCCTCACCTCCGCCAGACCACTACCTGACACCGTTGTTCTGTTGGACCACCACTTAAGGCCCTCGCCTTCGCCGAACCACCACTTGAGGTCCTCTCCTCTACCGGACCATCGTGTAACGTTGTTTCTCCGTCGGACCACCACTTGAGGCCCTCACCTCCGCCGGACCACCGCCTGACACTGTTGCTACGCCAAACCACCACTTGAGGTCCTCGCCTTTGCCTGACCACCACTTGAGGCCCTCACCTCTGGCGGACCACAGCCTGGCGTCGTTGCTCCCCCAGACCATCACTTGAGGCCCTCACCTCTGCTGGACCACAACCTGATGTCGTTGCTCCACCGGACCACAACTTGAGGCCCTCACCTCTACCGGACAACTGGCTGATATTGTTGCTCTACCGAACCACTACATGAGTCCCTCACCTCCGTCGGACCACCACCTGACACCTGGACTTCAACCAAACCACTACTTGATGCCCTTTGCTTCACCAGGCCACCACCTAAGGCTCGGACTTACGCCTAACCGCCAATTGAGGACCTGTGCGCCACCAGAACACCACGTGAGGCCCGGACTTCTGCTGGGCCACTACCTGATGCCCAGAGTTCTACCAGAGTACTGCCTTACTACAATTGTCTTTCAGTCCCCGGTCTCCAGCTGACTACGATCCTTCCGACCTCCATCGCCTACTATGGTCCTTCAGACCTCCATAAACAGACAACAGTCTTTCTTACCCCAATTTCCTGCCAACTACAGTCTATCGGACCCCTATCTTCTACCGACTACGATCCTTCCGACCTCCATCACCTACTATGGTCCTTCCGACTTATATCACCAGACAATGATCTTTCCAACTTCTGTCTCCTGCCGACTACGACCCTTCCAACCAAACATGCATGTCTATGTTGATTATTGTAACTCCCACCATGTAATGTGCTCTATATGATGGACATTTATACCATCAAGTCAATGCCTTCTTCCAAGGAATGGTCTTATTTGTAATCGACTGCAAATACTAGTGGATTAATTCAAACTGGGTTAGGCCCTGTGGTTTTTCCCCCTTTTCAGGGGTTTCCACGTAAAAATTCTGGTGTCTCTTATGAACGCTACACCCTCTCTCTTATCTGATTGCGTGCTGGATCTTCGTACAATGCTAAAATGTTAAACTATATATTTCCATACCGCCGCGAATATTCCAAGATGCAACAATGCTCTTATGATTTAAATTGATTAAGTTATTAATTATATAAAATTTTAATTTATTTAGCAAGTCTACTAATTTATTTTACAATTTTGAGGAGATTTTTGAATAATTTTTAATTATTTTCTTATGAAATATTCTTCTTCATTATTTTCCTTATAAAAGAGAATAAATAAAAGGAGAATCATGCAATATTCTTGATCTCATGTTGTTATATTATTTTGAGAATTTATTGAAGAAAATCAAAGTGTTTATTAAAACAAAATCCATTATTTCCTCCATTTGTTGATATCTTCCTCTCTCAATCTCGTAGAATGTTTTATATGTTATTTTACATTATATTTTCTAAATTTTAAAATAAAGATTAAATGTTTAATTTTGTATTAATTGGTGATATCATTAGGTCATAAAGAAAATTTTAAAAGATTTTGAAAGGTTTATTTATAATGTTTATTTGTATCAAATCTTTTACCACAACAATATCATCAAACTTTTATCCCATTATGTGGGATTGATAATAAGAATATTTTTTCTTCTTTTAGGCTTTCTTTGAGTCAGTTTTCTTATTGTTTTATAAAGCAACTTTTTGTATAAAATTGTTTCAAAAAATAGTAAGAAAGCTATAAGAAAGTTGTCATAAACGAAGCCTTAGTCATATTACTAGCAAAATTATCATTTAAATCTAATAAAAAAGGACATTTTTAATATTTTTAATCAAGTCTCTTTGGGTCTACTACTTACTTTCTTCGTATCAAATCTTTGAATACTTGAAGAGACTTTGGGTGTAAATATTGATTTAGGTTTTGTATGAAACAGCTTATTTACTGCTTTCAAATGTTATTTTCTAGTACAAAAAATTTTAAAACTACAAATCTTTCTAATAGAAAGCACTACAGGAAAACACGCCATTACCGGCGGACTGTATCCGCCAGTAACCTTTGAAATCCGACGAAAATCCTTAGTTTCCGACACATTTCCGTCTGATTTTCATCCGCCGGTTTAGCGTACATCGCTAAATATTTACCGACGTTTATAATCCGCCGGTAACCATTCCGGCGCACGTTCCGGAGCATTACCGGCGCAAAATACGACATGAAAGACGGCGATTTTCAATCCATAATTCCGACGACAAATGCGTCGGTAGTTTACGTCGTATGGATCCGACGGAAATTACCGGCGCATAAGTCGTCGTAAGGTCGCCGTAAATAAGCAACGGCTTATTTTCGGAGCAAAATATTCGGCGGAAATTGCTGGCGGATAAAACGCTGGAATAGGCGACGGTACTTTCCGGTGCAAACGAAGACGCCAGCATGATCGATCCACTTTGTTGTATCTTCGTTTCCGTCGAATTTCCAACGGATAATCCTCCGGAAACCTATAGCATTGACAAAAAAAATTGCCTTCCCAGCCAACAATCAAATTTCCACACCTGCAAACCTATACGAAAACACTTCCATATGACAGCTATACACATAACAGATATAAACAACTTCAACATATACTCAAAAACATAAATGTTCATTCAAAAACATAAATATCCATGTTATCATTGTTCAATAGCATCAAAAAACTAAGAAAATCACAAATGGTTCATTACACATATTCACATAAATAAACAAGCTCAAATGACTAAGTGAACTACTCTGAATCTGTGGACCCCTCCTCAATATACATCAGTTTAAAGTCGTTGAGTTTAAATACGCCGGCGTTTTATCCGCCGGTAAAAGCGCTGGTAATGTTTCCGCCGTAAAGTTAGCCGTAAAAATAAATGCTGGTACTTACCGACGTTCTTTTGCGGCGCACAATCCACCCGTATGTTATCGGCGCCCTTTGTGCCGGAAAAAATGTCGTAGATATTCCTTCGCATTATGCGCCACTGCAGGCGCCGTATTTTCCGACGCAACTTAGTCTGCCGGAAAAATCCGCCGGTAAACGCGTGTTTTTCTGTAGTGAAGCAGGTTTAGAATGCAGTAAGAAAGCTGTCGCAATGGAACAGTTTTTTTTGCTACTTCATAAAACTGTTTTTTAGAACAAAAATTTCTAATTCAAAAAATTTTTGTATTAATAAGCCATTTTAAAAAAGCAACAAAGAAGGTGTCCCAAATGAAGCCTAAGTTTGATGCTCTTATCGTATCAAGGAGTAGGTTCTCATCTCCTCTTCAAGCCAATGATGTGATAGTTTCTTTAAAAATGATGATAATTTTAGAAAAATCATGAAGAACAGTTTAAAATTACAGATTTGGGCTTGCTACATCACTTTTATTTATATTCAAGTCATTTAACAATTTAAAAAAGTTTCTTAGTTGCGGTCAAAAGATGATTTTTATGGATTGTAGATAAATTTGAATAATTAACTTTGACTGTAAAATTCATTAATTTAAATTGACTTATTCATCACAGAAGCAACTCACTGCAACTCCTTTAAGCACTTATCTAAATATATTTCTGCAACAACTACATCTTTTCAAGCAATCAGAATACAAAAGATTTCATGGGACTGAAAGAGAAGGAACAACAAATCTACAAATAAATTTTCTAAGAATTTGCTTTATGAAAGAAGAAGCAAATATGTTGAAGTTCGCTGTAGATAATGAAGCATTACGATAGTAAAGACCAAGTAATTATATTCTTACAAAATCTTCAACTTAAGCCAAGTTGAGAAAATTTCAGGAAGTTCAGCCATATGTTTGAATTTGAAAGAGGTGTTTGAATAATTTAAAGCTTTAAATTCTCCATATTACTAAGGATAAGTTAGAAAGTTTGGGTTTATTTGGGACAGTTCTTTCATTGCATTGTTTTTTAGATGGCAATTATAATTTTATTTGGCTACTACTTAATTGCTGAATTTTCATTGCTTTTCAAAAAATTTTATGATGAAAAGCTGTTTTTTATAACTATAACAACTAAATTATTTTTGATAAGCCACTCCACCTATCACAATATGCAAGCAGCCTGCTCACTATTTTCTCAGATAATTCCTTATTCTTATACAGGGCTATGCCCTACCAATCCCTCAAAACAAATTATTACAAGCTCAGCTCTCACGTTGTAGAGCAGAATTGTTTATTTCCTTCTTCTCTCTACTTATACCAGGTACTGTAATTAATACACATGAGAAATCAATGCAAAGGCTACATTCCATGGTCGTTTTTATCTTCTCTATACTTCACTAGTTAACTTAGTCTATTATGGTATCATAGCGCAGTAAGAGCCCAACGGTTACCCTGCTATACCAACCAACTTCAACCTAACCCGCTTTATCATTTGTGACAACAATCTCAACCTCCATCCTCCCACACATACTCAATCTTATAACCAACAACGCCATTTGGACAACATTAGAGAAGAGACTACATCCAACCAATAGATATCGTCTGATTCAGCTCAAGAATGAGCTACACAACATCACTATGAAGGATCTCACCATGACCCAATACCTACAACATCAAAAACCTCATCAGCAACATCACTGTTGGAGGTTCTCACATCAACCCAAAAGACGTTATGCTATACATCCTCAATGGTCAACCCAGCACCTATTAGGCCTTCAGAACCGCTATATGAACCAAGCTCATGCCCACCAGCTTCGACGACCTATACTCATTACTCTGTAGCGAAAAAATTAATCACATGACCCCCCCCCCGCAACCGTAAGCTTCTCTTACAAAATATCTTACACATTTTATCAATCTCACATAACCTTCTATCAATTCACAAACTTACAACTAACAGCAATTGCTCTGTCTCCTTCGTGCCCCATGGCTTTCTCATCAAGGATCTACTGAATCAACAGGTTCTTCTTCGCGACCGCGATTCTAATGGCTTCTATCCAATCAACTACTCTAACATCCCAGTGCAACACCCTCAAGCTTTAACATTCACGCCTCGATTATCCACACAATTTTGTTACCTCAAATATAGCCAAACACCTTAATCTATCATGTAATGTGGTCAAAAGTCACAAACGACCCTTAAAAAACATCACACCAAATGTAAATGCCCAACTACATTTAATACATAGTAATGTTTCGGGATCATCCTCCATTTTATCTACACATGGCTTCAAATACTATGTTATATTCATTGATTCAAAAAAATTTTTGATTACATCTCATGTGCTCAAAGGCTGAAACATTCCACAAATTTGTCTACTTTCTAACCATGGTCAAAAACATTCTCTAGAAAATAACAAATAATTTGACATTTTCTCTAGAAAATAACAAATAATTTGACATTTTCTTTAGAAAAAGCAAAACAGTTTGACTCTTTATTTAAAAAATATATGCAAATATTAGTTACATATGTAATTTATAGAATTTTGAATACAAGCATGTATGCATTGGACGGGTTCACATCCCTGCAAAGCAAATTCTGAAGCATTTTTATGACATAATGATTAGACATAATAAGATTATAAAAATATATAATTAACTTACTTCAATTTTTACTTTGTAGGGATTGGAAATTGAGTCCCATTTGGGCTTTTGGATTCTCACCACTCCCCTACATACATGCTTTCATTAAAGTTTCTCGTGAATGTGTGATGTCATGAACCATTAAGATCATGCAGCTTTACTGAAATCTAAAATTTAAATTATTAATATTTTCTTTTGTGTATTATTCTATTTATTCATTTATTTTAAAATATTTTTAATTACTTTCAATTTGAACTTAAACTCTTAAATCTTACTATATTTCAAGTATACATTACATTAGCATATGTTAGCTTTATGCGGAAACTTATTGTGTTAATCAATAGAGTTGTATTGTTGACTTAAACCTCAATTATGTTGGTCAAGCTTGAAGAGGAGCTCATTTGGGGGTTGCGTGGGAGCAACATATCTTCCGTTGGGGGTTCACTCCTACTTCCCGAAAAAAAAAATCCTATCAATACAAACTTTTGTTCAAGCTCATGTTAGGGAAAAGAGAGTTAAGCATCATAACGCTTCAACCCAACGCCGCGATGCTGCGAGTCAGACTGAGCAATTTTTCCCTCTTGTTATTATTTCACTTAAAGGGTTACTTTCTTTGGTGTATTGTAAAACGACTCTTTTGTCTTTTCTAAGTGTAAAAAAAAAGAGAGAAATGGATGGAGATAAGGAACGAGTGAGAGAAGAGACATGACTAATTTCTCTCATTTTCATAATGAATTTGTTGATGTGGTGTGACTCTATAATTTTTTTCTTTTTCTAATTTTTTGATAAATCCTAAAGCTCTTTCGTTTTCTTATTTGTTTAATTGTATAGTTTACTTCCCAACAAAATATTTTAAAGGAGCCAAAACGGACGAGTCAAATTAAGATTGGCTCAAACTTAATTCATTAACTCATCAACTTCTGGTTACTCCCGGATTTTAGCTGCTGTCAACTTGGATTATGACCTTTGTTAAACCTTCTAACTGAACAGCCCCTCTAAACTAAATGAACAGGTCTAACAAAGCAAGACATTGAATCAGGCCGAACCAAATCAAGCATTATAGGCAAGAACCCGTGGCCTTCAAACATTCAAGCTATTAGCATTTTGATATTTCTTTCGAGGGAAGATTTAGTTATGAACATCTGGATCAATGAAATCTTTAGGAGAAATATTTTTCAAATATGTTATAGGCTTATATATTTTCATTTTATTTTCTACCAAACAATATAACAAAATTGATATTTGATTTACTTACTGACAATACTTCGTTAGCATATAACTTCACTGTTATTCGTTATTTAAGACATGATCAAACATTTAATTTCTTGTATTTAAGAAGTGATAATGTTGAATTTTGGCCTATATTTTAGTTAGTTTCTCTATTGTACTTTTTTTAGTTTTCTTGTATGGCTTTACTGCTATTAGTATAGTCATTGTTGTCTACAAATAAGAACAATAAGCTGTAATAGAAGCATGGCTAAGCCAAAGAATTCTTATTCCTGTTCTCTCTTTCCCCTTCTCTCTCTCTCCCTCTCGCCCATGAAGTTCAAAAGAAAGAGTTTATTTCTCTTTCAAGATCCTAACAGATAATGCAAGCACTGCGTTGAAATCTATGACATTATGCATCTAATGCTTCTTATGGCTGTAATAATGTCGGCTTCGTTTATGACGGCTTTCTTACTGTTTTATAAAACAATTTTTTAACACAAAATTTTCTTTTTCAAAAAAAAAAGTACTAAAATATTGCTTTATAAAACAATATATGCTCTTTGAATTTTGAGAGAGATAATATTTTTTATATTGATGAGATTGAGATTCCTTCATTTACATATCTAATTCTTACGATCATCTTAAGATGAGAATGATCTTGGCTAAGTTTATAATCAGTGTTGAGTTACTCTCTCCTGTGGTGAAACAATTTTACTTCAATTTACACTCAAAAGTCAAAGGCATTGAATCCAAAATCATAGAAAATCTTCAAAGCGCACATGAAGAAGAGAAAATTGTCAAAATAGACTCCGGATTATTATTAGGAGGCTATTTTAATCAGTTGCTTTCAGAAAGATATATCCCCCTTTCAAAATATGATGCAAGTATTAATTCCAAACTATTTTTATCGATATATTTTCCCATAATTCAATGCCCAATACACATCCAGTGTTGATTTATATTGGCGAGTCCACCAATTCCACTTCACAAGCACGCCTGTTGATTTCGATTTTTGGCCTGTTCTGATCCAGTTGCTGTTTTACATTCCATTTTGCCTGAATTTTATGACTTTTAATGAGCTCCAGTGGTTCTACACAGTCTCTTAGGCTTCGTTTGGGACGACTTTTTTATTGCTTTTTAAAATGGAGTTGTACTACAAATTTTTTAATTTTTATACTAAAACTCCGTTTACAGAAGAAATAAAAAAGTCATCCAAAACGAAGTCTTAATCTGAGCTCCAAATGTACTTTACAGACACCACCTGCACAATTGCCATATGATAGGAGAGAGACTTTCAAAAAAAAAAAAGATAGGAGATACATTTGTGATTTGTTGTACTGGAATGGTGGATATTAAGCTCCATGAAGTTTTTTATGTTTTGTATGTTGGGGGTGTGAAAGTAAGGCTTCGTTTGATTCGGTTTATGCTTACATAAAAAAGAGTTTTAGAAAAGGAGGTTGAGAAAAAGCCGTTTAATAAAATGGAGTTTCAATAATGAGATATGTTTGACTAATATTTTTAAATGTGCTTATTAATACTTGAAAGTAATTTTAAATTGTTTGTTTAGAAGTTCTGCTTTTGAGATTTTATTATAAAAAATATAATTCGCTTCCAAAACTTTGTTTTGTGACCGAAGAAGCAGATACGAAAAGAATTTTGTAACCGCCGAAAAAACGATGTTTATTAAAAAGGAATTATTGTTAAGCTTTGATTCCAAACAGTAAATACTGATTGATTTCGACGTATTCAAACGGAAACGTAGAAAAAAAGCCTAATCAAACGAGGCCTAAATATCACAACAAAACAAACAAGAAAAATATAAATACAACGGAAAGCAAAGGGCACCAGGATTTAACGTGATAAAATTTGAAATTGGAAAAAATCCATGGAGCCAAACCACACAAAGAAATTCATTATGAAAATTGAGAGAAATAAGTACATATCTCTCTTCCCGCTTGTTCTCTCCTTGCTTCTCTACACTATTGCATCATTCTACACATATAAAAAACAAAGATCGAGGTATAATATATATCACCAAGGGACGCCACCCTTGAGAAAAACAAGAAAGAAAACTTATCCAGTCCGCCTTGCAGCACAATAGTGACAGTTTGGAGCACTACAACTGTCACGACCCAATCCGACCGGGACGGATCCCGCTCGCATTAGGTCGTGGCCAGACTCAATCTGATTGAACTGATTCCATGATATGGCTTTGGAATTTGTTTCAGAACTTTCTTCCAAACATTACACACAGAAACAGACACACGGAGCTACTATAAACCTCAAAATACAGCGGAACAGATCATCTATCTTTTCTTCCTTCCAATCATATACAAATACAGCTCATAGCTTTCAGACGGAAAGAAAAACAGAACAGAAAAGCCATGACTGTACAAAAATCAAAAGTGCAAAAATACCTATAACAGATCAGACTCTGAACTCCTAGTACAAGACTTCCTTCCCTTTCCCAGAACCTGAAAACCACGCAGAAAATAAGGATGAGCTACAACAGCTCAGCAAGACATCAAACCTCCAATCAGAATCCTCAGAATCCACATCAACACATCAGACAGAAATCCGTACAGAAATCAAATCAACAGAATCGTATATCGAATCAGAACAGAACAGAACAAAAATTACAGAAATCTTAATTCCAGAACTTGAATTAGAACAGACTCATACAGATCAGATCAAATCAGAACATAACGGAATCGTACAGAACAGATCAAATCAGAATAGAACAGAATCATACATATCAGATCAAATCAGAACAGAATCAGAATCGTACAGATCAGATCAAATTAGAACAGAATCAGAATCGTACATATCAGATCAAATCAGAACAGAATCAGAATCATAAATCATATCAGAATCTTATCAGAACATATCAAAAGTCAGAACAAATTCCCTGACACTGACAGAATCTCAATGGATTCTGGCCCCTTATGCCTCCCTTCCCAGACACTGACAGAATCTCTCGGATTCTGGCCCCTTATGCCTCCCTTTGTGCTCATGGCACCAGAACAGATGTGCTTATAGCACCAGAACAGAACTTATCATCGGATCCGGAACAGAACTTGTTTTCATATTTCAGAGCTCATTTCAGATTTTCCCTGACACAGACAGGATCTCACAGGATCCTGACCCCTTATAACTCCCTTTTTATAGCACACAATCATATCATGTTATTTTAGAACAAATCCGGACAACTTCAGAAATCGTACGAAAATCCGGCGGCATAACGGCAGTATACGGAATTTACACAAAATTCACAGATTCAGAAATTTACCAAATTACCACAGAACATTCACAACAATATTATAAGACTTTTATTCTACTGCCTAGACAAATTTAGACATCATCAAAAATTACAGTCGAAAGAAAACACCGCCGAATCAAAACTATCCGGTCAAAATTCTCCAGAAAATAATCAAAATGTGCGCACTCGGCACCTCAGAAACATATCAAAAGTTACGCGATAAAAACTGAACCAATCGGAAAATACGGACGAAATTCGCTAACAAAAATGAAATCCGGACAGAAAAGTCGTTCAAACTTCACCGTTCTGAAAATTGAGAAAGGCGGAATGTGCCTTACCTTGCGTACACCAATTTCTTGAACTGTCTCGACGGACGAAAACGGCCCAGCTTCGCCCAAAAATCAACTTTTCTTTTTTTCTTCTCGACCTTCTCTCTCCTCAAAATGATATTTTATAATTTTTTTATTTTCAAAATGAGCTGATTTCAGCTAAATAACCTTCTGATAGGCCCGGCCGATCGCACGATCGTCCTGGATGATCTGAACAAAATCCCATCGGCCTGGGACGATTTCTCAGGACGATAATTAATTTTCTTGGACGATTGCTCTCTGACTTGTGCCATGCTCTGATCGTCCCGGGACGATCCCAGATCGGCCCGGACGATGCTTACAGGAAAACTTTCCTGTAACTTCTGTACAGAATCTGGAACAAAATTTGAACTAATCATCCTGGGACGATCCACAATCGGCCCGGACGATCGGAGCAAAACTGCTGTTACAACAACACTCAACCTCTATCATTTGTGCCAAAAAAAAAAAAGAAATTTGGGTGCAAAGCACTCGAACCCAAGCAGGAGGACCCCCCCAAAACAAACACGACAAAGTGAGTTTAGGTCCGAGGTAATATTGCAATCCGATTGATCAATACAATCAAATTTTACACAGAACTAACATTGTAAGATTTCTGATCGTAACTTTAGTATAGCTAAAACCACAACGTCCTCTAAGTTGGATTTTAATGCAGAAGAGTTCAAGATAACTACAAGAGTGTCCAGTATAAAATACAGTGAATGCAACTGTATGTGTTTCGAATTGGATTCTATAGCTCAGCTTAAGAATTCCAAGATTCTAACTGTTTCAATTATCGTTCCTTTTTAATTCTGTAAGCAAAGCCTGTAAATTTCCTGGCGGTTGTTGTAAATATGCTGACAATAAATTTGTTCTTTTCTACAGAATTTCTAAAAAAGTTAACTAAAAAAAGGATAATACTCAGAGTTCAGTTTATTTTGATGCAGAAAGAAGTTCTTCTAGAAGAACTTACTGTTTCCATTCTGGAGAGAGAATTGAATCAAAATGTAGTTTGTAAGATCTTTTTGCAAGCAGGCTATTATTGCGTTGAAGCAAAGTTATGGCGTCTGAAATTTGGAGTTGGCAATCAGAAATTGCTTCATCTTTTGCTATTTATTAGTCTTTACTTCTGATGGCTTATGCTTCATATGAGCTATGAGTTGAGCAAATTACTTTCTATAGCTTAGACTTCGTTTGAGATAATTTTCTTATTATTTTTCTAAAATAATTTTTTAGTAAAAAAAAATTAAATAAGAAATTTTTGTACTAGAAACAGTAAAAAAACTATCTCAAATGCTATGGATTATTGCACCGCATCTATAGTGTGAGACATGGATTACTGAAATCTGGATGCTTGATGGTTGAATTTTGTAAATCAGTTGTCTTGATATCCTTATTAGCTTTTCAGGTTTTGTTTAAGGTTTCGTTTAGGAAGGTTTTTTTACTGCTTCTTAAAGGAGCTTTTTAGTAAAAAATTATAATTTTTTATTACTAGAAATTTATTTTAAGAAATAATAAACAAATCATCTCAAACAAAACCTAAATGTGGAGGGGTGGGAAAAGATCATGATAATACAACTGAATGAATGATCTTTGCATGGTGGAATTGCTATAATTTTTCAGGTTTTATGTGTAATTGCCTATCACTAATCATATTGGTAACTGTATTACAAATACTAAACTACGCATATAATTTCTCTTATACATATTCTGTATATAAAAGAGAAAAAAATTCGTCCAATTTCACATCATTAGAGTCCCGATTAAGTTCGGATTCCGCAGTACTAATTTTTCCCCAACGAAGCCATAGTTTTGCCAATCTTCCTCGTCGGCGAGTCGCTGTCGCCGCGGTAAGCCGATTGGTGCAAAGCCTCGTCCGTTTACGACTTTGGAGAAAGATACCAACAAAAGTCGTACGGGAACAAACGCGTCCGTTTTAAGGAATGACAATCTTGACCTTCTGTTTTTCTTTTCAAACAGATTACCAATCGAAGAGTGGTTATTCCGTTAGCCGTTAGGTTATCAAATGCATCCGGAAGTCAATAACAATAAATCATTAAAGTACTTAATACAGGCGCTCGATACATGATCAATATACTCAATATGCTCAGTATTTTTTACCGGATACAATAAAAATTCCCAATTGAAGGATCCGTGTCGCGCCCTCAGCCTCATATATATTATATATTATGTTTCTTCGGCGGTGAGCGTAAGCGTGTAATCCTCCTAACCACACAATAACGCCTCTATCCAAAGGGAAAATGCTCCGTGAAAATATTTTTTAAATGATTTTTTTTTGAAAAAATGATAATTTATTTAATAATTATAAATTAAAGTTGAATAGATTTCTAGATATTTCATTCTTTAAAAATGGTTTTGAAGAATCATTTACATAATGCTTTCTACTGTGGCAATCATATTTTTTAGCTGTTTGGTTAAAAATAAAGTTTTATATTTGTTTATATGAAAATAAATTCAGTATAAAACAAAATAAATGCAATATATTTTATTTTAGTTCATTTTTGAGGTAATTTATTCTTGTCTAGTTTTGAGTGAGAATAATTTACACCACTTCAAAGTGTAGAATCTTCGCTCAAGGGAGAGGAAGAAGCACTTCCTATATGAGCTTCTTGAGGAGGAGAGGGAAGAAGAGGAGAGAGAGATGCATAAATTCTTTATTTCTCTTGGCCACCAACCAGCCTATTATAATCTATACCTATTTATAGACTCCTAAGGCTATACAAAAGCAACACAAATAGATTTACATGTCATACAAGAAACATAATACAACCCTACATCTATGAACAATATCCAACAATCTTTACCTTGGTCCTAGATTTGCACAACAAAAGATAACCACTATTCATAAAGAACAGCCAAAGAACAACCCGTCGATCTTCATCGCCAATCGAGTCCACCGGACGGTTAATAAGTTTCTCAAGAACTGCTCAACCATTTTATATAGTTTCCTTCTTCACAAGATCTAGCTCCACCTCCCGACAGATCTTCACATGTTGCACTGCGTCCAATGCAGTTAATTCCTTAGCACCCTGTGCCCAGCTTCCGCGCCACCCTACGCCTCGCTTCTGCGCCCTATGCGTACAACTGCACCATGCGCCTCGTGCCCGCGCCCTACTCCTCTAGCCCGCGTCCTACGCCTCCAGCTCGCACTTGCGCCTTGCACTCATGTGGTATAACTCCAACCACATCCTGCACGTATCCACCAATACAGCGAGCCCTGCACCTTCACCTACGCTCCGCTCGTCACAAGCCCACGCCCTGCACTGCCGCTAGGGCTGTCAATTTTTGACACGACCCGAACCCGACCCAAAAAAATCCGGGTTAGGGTTAACCCGGTTAGCAAACTGGTCGAATTCGGGTTCAAAGAACTGACACGATTTGCGTTACAGGTCGTGTTCGGGTTGACCCGGAAACCCGAAAATGACCCGGAATTAAGTTTGCCCATTTCTGTTGCCCAGCGTGCCCGCCCTGCCCGCGAATCAACTCGACGCGTCGTGTCGCAGTCCCAACTCCCAATCGCGTCACTGGCGACTGGCGCTATCTCGCCTCTGCCAACTGCCTCTCTGGCGACTTGAACGCGTCAAGTCGTAGTCTCAACGTTCGCGATCTCGACGTTTCGCAGCTTCACTGCCGCCGCTGCCGCAGTGTCGTGCCTACCGACTACCGCTGCTGCCTCGTCACAGCGCCGCCTACCGCTGCTACTGCCGCCGGCCGTTGTACGTGCCGCTGCCTGCCTCTACTTCGTGACCGAAAACTGCATATTTCAAAATTCCGTGTAGGGTCGTGTTGACCCGAACCTGATCCGGGTCGGGTTCGGGTCCAGAGAATTGACCCGAAACTTGTTTCGAGTTGTGTCCGGGTCGAGTCAAATACAGCCGGGTCAAATTCGGGTCTGACCGGAACACGACCCGCCGACACGAATTGACAGCCCTAACTGCCGCGTCAGGCCAGCACTCTGCGTGTCTTTCACCAGTGCCCTGTGGTTCTATGCAACCTCCTCGTGCACCCACGACCTTGCACCTCCAAGCGCCCCGCACTCCCGGCACTGCTCCTCAAGAACTGGATGACTCCACCTCAAAGATGCAACCCGATCTTTAATCAAGAACAATAATCTTGAATCTGCCATGGTCCGCCTATCACTTGCGGACAACCTGCCAACCCTTGCACACACAATCTCCATCGTGGCCTGCTTCACTTCTTTGAACCTTCCTCCACGAGGATATCACCTCAACTAGGCTTCAAGAACTAGTATACTCTGGCTCTCCTCTTCTTGCATTCAACAGCTCTAGTAAGCCATGACAGCACCTGTGCTCATAACCTTCAAAAATCACAAGCAATGCAAAGCCTCCCTCTATGTCCGTTCGCACCTCCCTCGGCAAGCAGCAAACTGATGACTGTTTCCTCTGTACAATGCCCTTGTGGTCTCCGATCGGGCCACATATAAGACCTAGATGTAGGTCATTCTTGAACAAATAGTGCTTGAACGGATCAGGCCGAGCAACTGCCATCGCCTGCCAATCAAGAAGCCCACGTGTGAATGATTCCGCCGGCAAACCTAGGCCAGCTGCAAGAAACGCGAGCCGCAACCCCACTTGCCCGCGTAAGTTTAGCTATCGATCTTGACTTCAGGCCACACTTCCGCATAGATCTGGCGATAACGTCCGCGTCGGATCCGTCTCCGAGTCCAGCGACCAAGCTTGACTCCACCTTACGGGAGGCACCAAGCCATCTCTGGCCTGACTCGCCACTGACACGCCATCGACCGACATGAATGTCATGAACCCGACGCCTGTTTCGCCTCTAGCGTGCCTGTCTCCGCTTGGCCTTGAATCCTTTTATTAGACAAGAAAGCTACTTCCGGCTCCTCCACCTCGAGATCGCCACCACCGTGGCTCTGATACCATATGTAGAATCTTAGCTCAAGGGAGAGGAAGAAGCACTTCCTACATGAGCTTCTTGAGGAGGAGGAGAGGGAAGAAGAAGAGAGAGAGAGATGCAGAAATTCTTTATTTCTCTTGGCCACCAACCAGCCTATTACAATCTATACTTATTATAGACTCCTAAGGCTATACAAAAGCAACACAAATGGCTTTACATGTCATACAAGAAACCTAATACAACCCTAGATCTAGGAACAATATCCAAAACAAAGCTTGTTTTACCACCACCGATGACCAAGATCTCCACCACCACCCTGCTGCGACCATTGGCCGCCAACCGCCTAACTCAGCCTCATTGATACAAAAAAAAAAGAGAGGAAAATCAAAAGTAACGTGCATCAAGTAAGAAGACAGAGCCCAATTGATTAAAAAAAAAAAAAACCAACAATTTTCCACAAATTGAACAAAATTTTGACTTGTAGCAACCACAAGTCCTTAGTTTCTATCTACATAATTTGAATGTCATGTGAAGCTTGATTTTTATAACAATATAAATCTAATATGACTAATTATTATGAAACAATGTTTCATTTCATTCACACAAAATCATGTAAACATTGACATCTATAATCAAAATATGAAATATTTCTGTGTTTTTATAACAAATTATTTGGGGCTTTGGGGAACTTATTAAAAATTAGGTTGTTTAAGGAAAAGATTATTGAAAACATCTCTTCAATAAATTGTGATTTCTACGTCATTCTATTTTTAGTATGAATGATGCCATTTTGAATACTTTTGATAGCCACTCGATCAAGAGGGACACTTATATTAATTGATCATATGTCAAGGATCTAGAAATATGAGCTAAATAGGAAGCTTTAGTTTAGGTAAGATTTTTTAGGATCTTTAATAATCTACAACTTTTTTGTAAGAATAAAGATAGAATCCCCTTTGACAAAATAACAGATGGTCCAATTTTATAATTTTTAAAATGAATATGTGCTTCAAGCGAGGAATGCTCTTATGTAGGAAATGAGAGGAGAATTGTCAGAGAGGTTTGGTGAGGCAAATTTCTATAGAAAGGGTTAGGGAAGAGGTCCATCCTCTTGTCATTGGACAAGGCTTCATCTAATTTTCATATAGATAAGTGCTATCAGATGATTGAATCATAAGTAAGATAATCTAAAAAATGCACACATTAAATCCACATTCATACTTTACTAAGAAAATGTCTACTAAACGTGCCATTACAAATCTAATACAACTAAAATATGCTATCACTAATCAAGGTAAATCAACAAATAAAGATATATTGACACAAGAATTTCAATATATTATTTTATATTAGTGATATGTTATCAAAAAATTATTTTGATCGGGCATGAATCTCGATGCAAAATCAAGTTGGAAATTTCCGAAATTAAAATTGGGACCATCCAAACTCCAATTTCCATTTGGATTACCAAATGGTTTCTAAACATAACATGCTTATAGTCGACTCGAGCGGCTCAATGAGACAAATCTAACAAGCCCAAGATCACCGAATTCCGACATCACTAAGACATTCAAATGTCCATCAAAAGGTCCATGATAAAGGGATTCAACATCAACCGTCCATCCAACCACTCCCTATTTGCCCTTGATATCTGATCTATTTTCTGGCTATGACACTCCAAAAATTTATAAATAAAGCCCCTTTTTCTCTTGAAATGGGACCCCAAGCCAATGGATTCAAGAGATAAATCAGAGATCACTCTTGCCTCCTTGCTCCTCCTCGACCACCGCCTGAGCTTCGCTGGACCACCACTTGAGGCCCTAACATCCGTCAAACCACCACTTTGGGCCCTCACATCCGCCGAACCACCACTTGAGGCCCTCAACTCCTCCGAACCACCACTTGAGGCCTCACCTCCGTCAGGCCTCCACTTGAGGCCCAAAACTCCGTTGGACCATCACTTGAGGCCCTCACCTCCGCCGGACCACCACTTAAAGCTCGAAATTCTACCAGACCACCGCCCGAGGCCCAGAGTTCAAATGGATTGTCACTTGACACCTGGAGTAAATCTAGAGTTCTGCCTGACCATTACTTGATTCCTGGAGTTTCGTCGGACCTCTATCTGACGCCGGCCTTCTGCACGCATTGAAGTTCTACCAACTGACGCCTGATTTTTCAAGTAGCATCGGACTTCTGGCAGTCCACCAAGTGACGCTCCAATTTTATCTCCATTTGTCACTAGATTTCAACAAAACAATTGACATTTGTAATCTGATTGCCATCATGGACGAGTCAGCAGATTGTAATCTGATCGCTCCGTGGTTTTTCATCTTTCTAGGATTTTTCACATAAAAACATCTTGTGTTCTCTTTGTGTGAACTGGATATGCATACAATGCTAAGACACAGAATTTTAACTCTATCGTCGTGTATATTCTAGCCCGCAACAATTAGATAAATAATTTTAATATTCTTAATAACCAAATGAATTCACAGAAAAATATAAATACTTTTTTAATTGATAAATATCTTTCTAAACTTATTAAAAAAAGAGAAGATTTTTTTTTTTTTCAATTATAACATCATTTCGTATATCATCTATTCATAATAAAATAATAATAAGTCAAATTCCCATTAAAAAAAACAACTCAACTTTTTTAAGAGGTGTTCTACTGATAACATTATCCTAGCTTCTGAGTTACTAAGAGATTTCTCTGGATCTGTTAAAAAATTCTGTGTTAAGCTAGATGTCAAAAAGGCTTTTGACACAGTTTCTAGGGAATTTATCATTGCTAGACTTTTACAGAAGGGTTTCCCTGAGACTTTTGTCACTTGGGTAAAGGGGTGCATCACTGATATACATTTCTCCATTTGTCTAAATGGTTCACTGGAAGGCTTCTTCAAATCTAGCTCAGGGCTTAGACAAGGATGCCCATTATCTCCTCTTCTATTCTGTGTTGCTATGGACGGTTTATCTAATATCCTTATCAATTCCTCTGAAACCTTGAATTTCAAAGGTATTAGATGCAAGGATATCCACATTAATCATTTGATCTATGCTAATGATCTCTTGGTGATGGGAGAAAATTCTAGAGAAAATGCTAATCATCTGAACAGAAGCTTGCAGCTTTTTGCTTCCTTATCCGGCCTTCACATCAACACCAACAAAAGTACGATTATTTTCTCTCATGATGACCCGAGCAATCATTTGATTTGCGAGGAACTTGGTATCCATAATGTAAACCTCTACCTTACCTACTTGGGCATCCCCATTTCCCCCAAAAGACTTAAAGCCACTCACTTCCAACCTCTCCTGAGCAGAATTTCTGCTCTACTTACAGGTTGGAAAAAAAAAATTTCTTTCTTTTGCAGGTAGGGTCCAATTTCTTAAGTTCACTATCACAAACATAATTGCTTATTGGATTAGGGGATCTATTATTCCTAAGGGATGTTGTGCTTATATCAACAAACTTTGCTCTAAGTTTTTATTTCACAACAATTTGGCGGAGAGGAAATTACATCTTATATCTTGGTCCAAAGTCACTAAGCCTAAATCTGCGGGAGGTCTTGGTATTCCATCTTTGGAAGCCCTTTATTTTGGAGTTTTCTGTTCCATTATTTGCAGATTCTATAATAATCAAAATCTTCTCAGTTACTGGTATCAAGCTAAGTATCTTTCCCCTTGGAAGCACCCTCCCCTTGCTGCTTCTAAATTTTGGCATAATATTGCTGAAACGGCTTGCAAAATAAAAGATATCCTATCTTTTTCTATTTCTAAGTACAGCCATTTCTCTTTTATGTGGGATCCGTGGCTTAACGAGCAACTTATGGGTGATATTTTACAAGCACCAGCTTTGGATGCTTCTAAACTGAAAGATTTTATATGTAATGATAGTTGACATTTGCCAACTATCATTCCTGCGGGAATTCATGAGAGCATTAAGAAGGTGGCAATACAAGAAAAAAATGAGGTTTTATGGGATGGCTCTGCGACTTGGGCTTTTAAAAAATTCACTGAATTTTACTATGCTGTTATTCCTTTGGTGGATTGGCACTGTTCAATCTGGCACAAAAATCATGCACTTAAATTTGCTTGCTATGCTTGGATGGCAAGGCTTGGTAAGCTCAAAATTGCGGACAACCTCCTGATTAGAGGTATCCAGGTGCCACCTAACTGTTCACTTTGTTCGGAACATCTTGAGTGTCACGACCCAACCCGACCGGCACTGATCCCGCTCGCATCGGGTCGCGACGGAGCCAACAAATCCAGGATCTAGCTTTGGAATTTGTTTCAGAACTTTCTTCCAAATATAACACAGACAGAAAAACAAACACAGAGCTACTATAAATATCCAAATATAGCGTAGTTCATCTATCTTTTCTCTTTTGTTTCCAAAATAATCATATACAGATACAGTACATGGCTTACAGACGGAAAGAACAGAACAGATAAGCCATGACTGTACAAAAATCAAAAGTACAAAATACCTAATCACAGATCAGACTCTGAAAAGCTAATCCACGACTTCCTTTCCTTTCCCAGAACCTGAAAACCACATAGAAAATAAGGATGAGCTAACAGCTCAGCAAGACATCAATCACCAATCAAAATTGTCAGAAACTCACATCAAAATATCCGTACAAAAAGCATAGAACAAATGCTTATTCAATCATAAAGCCACAACAAATATAAAAACTGAAGTCATGTCAAATCAGCGTTCAGAACAGAAGCTTTCAAATCATAGAATAAACAGAATCATACATATATCAGATGCTTCGTAAAACAGATCAAATAAGTCACATAACAGATTTCAGATATCAAACGTCATATTTCAGATAGCATATCACATATCAGATTTCATATTCTCCATACACTTACAGAATCTTGATGGATTCTGGCCCTTTATCTCTCCATTCCCCTGACACTTACAGAATCTCAACAGATTCTGGCCCCTTATAGCTCCTTTCCCTGACACTTACAGAATCTCGACGGATTCTGACCCCTTATAACTCCCTTTTTCATAAGCACATACACATCAAATATTCAAATCATCTTGTTTCAGAAATTTCAGAAATCGTAAGAAAATTCAGTGGCATAACGACAGTATACGGAATTTACACAAAATTCACAGATTCAGAAATTTACCAATTTACCACAGAACATTCACAACAACATTGTAAGACTTTCATTGAACTGACCAAACATTTTTCAACATCTTAATAATTTACAGTTCGCTTAAAACACTGTACAACCCAAAGTATTCGGTAAAAATCTTCCAGAAAATACTCAAAACGTGCATAATCATCATCTCAAAGACATACCAAAAGTTACGCGGTAAAACCTTTGTCAAAAGAAAATAATACCTGAAATTCGCTAACGGAAACAAATATTCGAACAGAAAACTCGTCAAAATCTTCGTTTCTGAAAATTGAGAAAGGCAGAATGTGCCTTACCTCGAGTCGGTCAACTTCTTTAACTACAGTAACGGACGAAAACGGACTAGAATCGCCCAAAAATCACTTTTCCTTCTTTTTCCTTCATTTTTCTCTCTCCTGGGCTTTTCTCTCTCTTCAAAATATCTCATTTATATATATATCCAGACTGATCGTCCTGGACGATCGCGACGATCGTCCCGGGACGATCAGGCTCTAGAGAAATTTCGTCCAGACGAGATTTAATTAACGTCCCCGGCGACTTGTCCTCGGGAGAATTTTCGTCCAGACGATCCAAATTTCTTCCAGACGAACTGCTCAGTTTCCACAATTCCAACACAACCTGTACCGATCGTCCCGGGACGATCCAACTTCGTCCCAGACGAACCTGGAGCAAAAAAAAATGATCTTTACATTGAGAATCATACACATCTGTTTTTTGAATGTGACTTCACCTTCTATATTCTCAAGACTATCTTGCCGGATATAAATTGCTTCTTTCTTAGGCTGACTCTTTCTCAGACTTTGGAATTTATTGAAAATTATGTTGCTTTCAATAGAACAGAAAAGGATTTTTGTTTTTTAACCATCAGCTGCATTATTTACAATACATGAAGGGAACGGAACATTCGTCGCTTCTCAAATCTTAGGAATAATGTGGTTAAAGTTATTTGCAACATTTCCTCAGCGGTGAGACTCAAAACAGCAAAATGGAAAAACAAATCACCTTTATTTCAAAGATTTTCGGGCATTTAGTATTCTGCTTTGTTTTTTTGTTATGCTGGAGGTGTTTGATAAGCCTCTACTTTGATGTTACTTGTTTATGCTTCTATACTGGGAACCTTTTTGCTCCCAGGGTGCTCAACAAGGCCCAGTTTTTGTTATTTTGCTATTTTAAGACCTGAGAGAATGATTTTTGGGAATGTGGGGGCTTCGTGATCCCGCCATATTCCAATCTGCTGATGGAAATCTACTCTCTTATTTCTCGGATTTACTACAAAGACTATAGCTGGTATTGGCGGTGGACGATAGACATTCAGACGATGATGACCAAGGCCAGTCTCTCCGAGCCATGGAGGGCATGCATGGCAACCTGGCTCGTTTTTGTGGGTATTTTATTGCAGGCTGGAGGTGCTGCGACGGCCAATTTTGCTAGGAATTACTTCCTTGCTTCCTTCGATTTTTTGGGCAACCGGTGCCACCGCCTGGACTATTTGGTTTTTCTTACTGATAAATCATGATGATTGAGACTGAACCTGCATTCTGAGTCTTCAGACTGTCTTTTGTTCATTTTTAAATGTTGCTATAGTCTTTGTGTAATTTTGAATGTGAATGTAGTAGGTAGTTAGTTTTTCATTTTCTCAAAGGTTACTTGTAATTGGCTTTTCTGGTTATTAATATATGGGCTTTAAGCCCCGGGTTTTCCAAAAAAAAAAAAAAAATCACCACTCTCTGCAACTATGCAAATCCTTTGCAGGTATTTTTTTTTGGGTAAATTTTTGGGCAAAAGCCCGTATATTAAGAAATAAATAATCAGCAAAACCCAAAAAAAGGAGAAAAGCTATCCACAAAAGACGATATAGCAGCCAACATACAGGAAAAAGAAAGGGACAGAATACAAAAATCTCGGACTCAGGCATGTAGGAACTAACAGTTAAAGCAAAAGCCTAATAATTCTCGAGCGTCAAGTGTAAACGAAGGGATTGCTCCAGTGTTCCTCCCTGGTTGCCAGCAGAATGATCCATAGTACAGCATAGCTCCAGAACAACCAACCAGCCAAGCAGCAAGCAGGCCATCCAAAGGAAGGCAAGACTTCATGGCTGCCCACAGAATAGAAAAAAGCCTTCCAGATAACAAGAACATCATCCAACTCCAAGCAGGCCATCCAAGGGAGGAGAACGAAACAGGCAACCAAATATTAGATCCACTCATCATCGTCCGGATTGCATACGAAAGACAACCCCAACAAAAAACGTGGACCGAGTAGGCCAACCAAAAGACCAAAACCAAAACTCAGACACTATTGAAGACATTAGGAAAAACTTTAAGCTGATCAAGATTTTGCCAAACAATGGTTTTCCCTTTAATAGCAGATTTAATCTTCCGAATAGTGGTAGCAGTCGAAATGTCCAAGGTAGCAAATCTTCGTTCATTATGTGCCCTCCATATATAATAAACAGCATAACAAACAACAAAGAAACCAAAATTTTTCCCATATGTAAAAGTTTCCTCAATATAATAAAAAATCTGTAATAAAGATGGTCTAAGCAGAAATGTGAGGTGAGGAAGCAAAGCAAAGCAGTTATTAAGTTCAATTCGAAAATAAAGATATTAAAACAAAGATCCTGCTTTCTTTTTTTTTTTTTAAATTCGAAAATAAAGTCCGGTGAACAGTTATTAAGTTCACCTGGGGTGATGTCAGTCTGCTTTCCTAAATAAATTACCGGTCCTTAGCACGCCAGTTATAGGAACCCGCAAAATTCCTAAGGTCATATCGGAGCAAGTTCTCTCTCCACTGAAAAAAAAAAAAAAAAAAAATTAGTACCATTTGCCCCCACCATTGCCGCATTAGTACCATTTGCCCCCACCATTGCCGCAGCTTTCCTTCTCACTACCTTCCCTTTTCCGGTGACGGCGGCTGTATTCGGCGAAGAGGCATAGAGCCACTTATGAGTGAAACTATAGAGAAGGTGGGAACCATGGAGTTGAAATACCCCGATGACTTCCGTTCCCCTTTCTCCCTCGAAGTGATGTCGGACCCCGTAAGTGTAGCCTCCGGCGACACCTTCGATCGCTCATCAATCCAGCGCTGGATCGACTCCGGTCACCATACTTGCCCCATCTCTTAGCTTCCTCTTCCTCCCCAATCCGTTCTAATCCCGAATCACGCCCTTCGTTCTCTCATACACAACTACACTCCTATCGCCGGCGGAAAGTGCAATAAACCTCAAATCTCACCGTCGACTGACCCAAGGTTCCTTCTCTTATCCCTCTCCTACCCCGCCTCCAACGCCGCACTTTCTTCGTTGCTCCGCCTCGCCAAAGACGAACTCGACTTTCGCCGCCTTCTTTCCGACTCGGCAGCTCCTTCCATTCTCCTTCGCCACGTCGCCTCTCAGGACTCCCCTGACCTGCAGGACCTCGCTCTCCGTATCCTCATCTACATCTCCCTCGACGGCGATGACGCCCGCGTCGGACTCGTCTCGGACGGTGCCATCGACTCACTTGCTCAAGCCCTAGCCGCCGGTGGACCCAACGCTTCCCTCGCAGCCACTACTCTAACCAGCCTCGCCGTAGTTGAGGTCAATAAGTGCACCATCGGCGCTCACCCTTTCGCAATACCAGCCCTTTCGGTCCTCCTTCGTAACGGCAAGGCTCGAGATCGCCGGGAAGCTGCTACTACGCTGTACGAGCTCTGCAAGTTTCCGGAGAATCGCCGCCGTGCGGTGCGTGCTGGGGCGGTGCCGGCCCTGGTTTACTTTGCGGGAGATGGCTCAGAAAGGGCTGTTCAGGTTCTGAGTTTGATTGCGAAGTGTAGAGAAGGAAGGGATGCCATGGCTAATGTCGATGGGTTCGTTAGGGTTTTGGCTGGAGTTTTGGTGAAAGGCACCGGGAGAGGGATCGAGCATGCACTTTTGGTGCTGAACTTTGTATGCTCTGATATTGAGAAGGTAAGATGGGAAGCAAAAGAAGAAGGGGTCCTGGAGATTTGTTTGGTGCTTGTTGAAAAGGATGATGGGAAGATTGGGAGGAATGCTTTGACTTTGGCTAGAACTATTGAGAAGGGAGAATTTGTTGGTTTAATGTGAATCGCTGGTTTCCATGTTATGGAGATCTTGCGTTGGTGTTATTGATGGGGGAAGCAGAGCAGCTGGGCTTGTATTCAACCTGTAATTGTTAAATGAGTTCTTCCCTGCTTTGAAAACTACTGTATAAAAGGTGATGTTTTCCTTTTGTTTTGGGCTCTACTTCCTCAAGGTCTGTAAAATAAATAGTTTTGTTAATATTGAAAAAGTCATAACTTGTTTTCGTAACAATTTAAACTCTTTTCATGGAAGCAACCATATTTACCCTGCATATTCCTTAATTGCTGCAATTGAGTGGCTACTTCACCTTCCGATTTACATCTTGATATGATTGAGGGACATGGTTTTGGTTGGATTTTCTAAGTTGTTCTGGTCCAATTAGGGATTGATCAACGGGATAATCATGGAGTCTAAATTTTATTGCTAAATATAGGCCACGTTATTATTGCTTTGGCTGTGTGCCCTCGATGTTATGGGCACCCATCCCCACCCAATCATTGGACTTTGTGGAGTGGATGCACTATTGTCTGTAATCAACTTAGACCGTCAGGTGTTTTTCTTTGTAACGTTATTGGTATGCCAAAAGAGTGAAAAAAGTTTGTGGTTTTATCTCATTTTAGTGCATAACTTAATTACTATCTCATATTTTAGTGTAAAAGTTGGTATAACTTAATGACTATCTCATATTTTAGTGTATAAGTTGTCTGTTGGATAATGCAGTTTTGATGGAAGTAAGGGCATCTCCAACCGATACGCAAACGAGCGTTTGCCGTGGAGAAGTTCGCTCCAACGGAGCGCGAAATG
>NW_021414770.1:0-238 GCF_001605985.2 Dendrobium catenatum | reverse complement strand
AGAACTCATTGGTTAATTTGGGTTGCCCTCTTGTGAAAGGCAAAATTTTTTTGTGTTTTGATCTCGGTACATTCTAAGGGGCTGTTTGATAGTACCCAGAATTTGATTCAAGTAGTATTTCGTAAATCCACTTATAAATTCGGATTTCATAAATCCTGAAGGACCTAAATCCTGAGAACTGTTTGGTAACGGTCATGATAAATCCTATTAAATCTCATGTGATTGTTGATAAGCAAAC
>NW_021414769.1:0-391 GCF_001605985.2 Dendrobium catenatum | reverse complement strand
AATTTCTATTTTTGTAACTAATTAACTCTATTTATTATAGTGAATTGATTTAAAGGCAAAAGAATTATATATAAGAAACTAATTGCTAAGAAAAATATGCTTCAAAGTTGTTTTATGAGAATTTATATAATTAAATTTTTAATATTTTTTATTATGCTCTTTTCTCGTCAAACTAAAGTCAGGCTCTTGCAGATGGCTCATGGAAGCACAGAGCTTCAGCTGTAGTTATCGCCGGTAAGCAGATTCTAACAAATATGAATATCTCACCTAAGCTTACACTTTTGATCTCTCATGCTTATAGTGAGATAATACATATGAAAAAAATATGATAGTTTTATTTGCATAAAACTAATTTTGAATAATGAAAATTAATTAAATATGGAATATTGGT
>NW_021414768.1:0-244 GCF_001605985.2 Dendrobium catenatum | reverse complement strand
AGTGGTATATGGGCCAGTGGGCTTTAGGTGTTGAGTTAGATGGGTTAATGGCTAAGGCTGGAGGAAATTAGGAGGTGTTGTTATAGAAGAGAGGGAGGAATTTTTATTTGGTCCGGTCACAAGACGAAGCTCAACATTCGGCCGTCAGTAGAATCGCGCCACACGTTCTCATTATTTACCGCACACCCCGACAACCCGACCCGGAACGGACCCAGGATGGCTCGGTATTTCTTGATTTTGCTAG
>NW_021414767.1:0-237 GCF_001605985.2 Dendrobium catenatum | reverse complement strand
CCGCATGGGCCCCGGCGAGCATGTTATTGGTACACACGTGATGTCTAGGGATGCTGCGTGGGTTGACAAGTGAATTCAGTTTCGAAACCGACCCTTCTATATGGGTCAATAGAAGTCGATAGGGTTCGAACCATTAAGCAAATATAAAGTTGTGGAGACTAGTATATTTGCTTTAAAATATTCATATTAGACCTTCAAGACCTACAACAGTATGAATTCACTAATAAAGGCACGAAG
>NW_021414766.1:0-598 GCF_001605985.2 Dendrobium catenatum | reverse complement strand
ATCTATAATATAAAAAAATACTTGTAAATTGACAAGAAAAAAAAAATACTACATTCATTCAAAAACGGTGAAGAAAAACAGAATAACTTTCAACTAAGACAAGTTTTTTTTTTTTTTACTTAGATTTGTGCAGTGATGAAAGCAATGCCTATAAACAGACTAAAAACAACTGCCCCAAGTAAATAGTTCTTTTCTCTGCAAAAGTGAAAATTCCAAACGCTTATGAGCTCTCTTTTGGAGCCAAAAGTTCCAAACATGTTCACCTAAAGCTTCCAGTTTGGGCCACAGATGAGCTGCTTTTATCCTCACAGCTTTAAATTAATGAACTGGTTTTCCCACCTACCACTACCAATCCTTATCTAAATAAGCTTTGAATTTGACCTCAGAAAACAACCAAAGTATTATGTGAGGAGGATCATGAATGGCTAAGATGCTTACACATGGCATCAGCACATTGGACCATCAAACCTAATCCTTATCTCACTCTTATAACACACAATATTTAATTACTTGTTATTAATTATTATTTTTTAGATTATCATATCACATTTATATTTCTATTTAACTATAATTTTATTATTATTTTTTAAAATATAGA
>NW_021414765.1:0-314 GCF_001605985.2 Dendrobium catenatum | reverse complement strand
GCTACAACAGTAAAATCGTATCAATCAATTCTTCCAGCCAATAGTATCAATCGGCTCAAAATCCCAATAAACGATCAAATCAATACGGCGAAAGATCAATTGAAATCAAATCAATACAATAAAATCATCAGGTCAAATGAAATCAATAAAATCAGCTCCATAAAGAAATCTATTCTACGATAACAATAGTCAATTCAAGAATCAATTCAATAATCAATCCATAATCAATGCAATAATCAATAGTAAAACAATCTAGTACAATCATATCAATAGTCATTCACATATCAATTCAATCTATCAATCTCGGAAAAATC
>NW_021414764.1:0-502 GCF_001605985.2 Dendrobium catenatum | reverse complement strand
CAAGAAATGAAATTCCTATGCAATTTTGAAGTTCTGGGTGATTTTCTGAATTATTTTAGGACTTTAACTGTTGGTCAACACGGCGGCGCTGACCAGACACGTGGCGGGAGCGGGTGCAGCCATGTGGACGGCGGCGGTCACGCGGGGCCCTCCACTTAACCAGCTCAGCGGGGTCTTGAGGCCGTCGGATCCATCGCAGCGCGGATCGGACAGCCTTGATCAATCCCGCAACATCAGGTTCAATACAAGATGATTGAACGGCTGATCTAGCTTCCGCGGTTTGGATTAACAGCCTGGATTCAGTCGAACAGAGGATCGATCGATCCAGAATTCGATCAAAATGAAACGGAGTTTGAAACAAACCCGATCGGAACCGTTGATCCAAACAGAATGAATCCAACGGCGGAGGAGTCGTCTTCCTCCTCCAGCCAAACCGCAAGCCCTATGATCCATTTTTTGTTTTCATTTCACAAAATACTCAACCAAACAACTTGAAAATTTA
>NW_021414763.1:0-1018 GCF_001605985.2 Dendrobium catenatum | reverse complement strand
TTTCCTCTGCCACGATGATCACCTAGCTCTCTGTAGTCTCTGTGGTCTCGCTGTCGACCCACGCTGTTGCATGCCAGTCAGTTTCTACTCCGATTGCCCTTCCTCGGCCGAGCTCTCCGCCATCTTTCTTGCTGCTTCAGATCCTGCAGTAGCCAACTACGCCTTATGGAAGGTGCCCTTCGTATCCAAGGCGTTGCTTAGCGGGATGGCAAACCAAATGGAATTTGGACCCACCTGGATCCCCTCGACTACTTCGTGCATTGCTCCTGATTTTATATCAGTTTTTCCTAGTGGCGAAGGCCAAGCACCATTCTTATCACAGGATTCCAACGTGCAAAACGTACGTGCTCACTGCCTCACTCTCGCTCCTCTTCTGACTGATGATTGCAATCAAGGCTATCTGCCTTCTATATATATCTTCAAATTATAAACTCCAATTATTTATTCTAAATTATTTTTATAAAAAGTTCAAATTAATAAAGTATCATTAAATACAAATCTAAAAATTAACATATGATGAGGAGCATCGTTAAACAGAAGAGCCTTAGGAACATTTTATTGTGCACATGATCTGTTAGTCATGATAGTGCTCCACTTCTTGTGCTATTGTTAGGAGAGTAGCACATGAGTATACTTTTTATGCTTTAGGTTCTGTTAGTATATATTTACTCTGATAATACAGGGATTCATATATTCTATCATTGTAATAGGAAGAAGGCAGCTTGCTATATTACCGTGTCAATAATGTAAAACCCTTTACCGTTAGATTGCTTGCTTGGTAGTGTTCATATGTGCACGAAGTAGCTATAAGTTCATATGTGCAAGGCTATAAGTTTTCTTAAAATCATAACATTAACGCAGACAGATAATTCTAACTCTTAAAAAGCACAATCATAATATGAAAATTAAGATTGTTCATTTATTTTAATCATTTTATGAAAAACGATTGCTCTACCAAGCAAATAATTCACAATGTCAACCAGTTATGTAAGATAGACATAATTAAAAAAAAAAAAAA
>NW_021414762.1:0-370 GCF_001605985.2 Dendrobium catenatum | reverse complement strand
TGCACCCATAGAAAATTATGTTAATTGAAAGCCAAAAAGACCAAGTAGATTAATATTTCATTTGAAATGGCTTTCTTACCGCTTCTTAAATCAATTTTTTAATACAAAATTTTTAATTTTTATACATAAAAACTATTTTATGAAGCAGTAAGATTTTATTTAGGACAACTTTCTTGCAGATTCTTATAACAGTTTTTTAATACAAAAAATTTTAAAACTAAAAAATTTTTGTACTAAAAAAACTATCCCAAACAAAGCCTAAATTCTCTTTGAACAACTTTTATAATTTAATGTTTTTATTTTTCTGTTTAAGGACTATTTTGATGCTCTATTAGAAAAGGAATGAGCATTTCATCACTTATAAAAATGG
>NW_021414761.1:0-309 GCF_001605985.2 Dendrobium catenatum | reverse complement strand
AAAAAAAAAAAAAAAAAAAAACCTAAAATTTTGGAATAGTTTTTAACTTGATTAAGCATATTTGGCATATTAACCAAGTCAAGTGCATATTAAGTTGGTTAATCACTCACAATTTATAATTAATTCCAAATGTTATTAATTACTCATTTAATTAAAAAAAAAGGATATGACTAATTTAATAATCCTAAATTTAAATCTTTAAAATTTCAACTCCAATTCAAAAGCGTTTCTAGTAGTTTTATTATTTTAAATCTCTATATTTAATAATTCTAAACTTTTTTATAAAATTTTAAAGTTATTTTGTGAAAG
>NW_021414760.1:0-242 GCF_001605985.2 Dendrobium catenatum | reverse complement strand
CAGAGTGTTCAGAGAGTATCTGGATCAGTTTGTGATCATCTTTATCAACGATATTCTGGTGTATTCAGCTTCTGAGACTGATCATGCCAGATATTTGAGCTTAGTATTGGAGACTTTGAGACGGCATCAATTGTATGCTAAGTTCTCCAAGTGTGAATTCTGGCTGAAGAACATTTCATTTCTGAGGCATGTGGTTAGCGGTGATGGTATTTCTGTTGATCCCCAGAAGATTCAGGCTGTTA
>NW_021414759.1:0-207 GCF_001605985.2 Dendrobium catenatum | reverse complement strand
AGCGGCTTTTCGGCGGTTATTAAGCCGCTGGCAAAATTGGCGTAGGAAACCATTGCCGGCGGTCTTTTTCCGGCGGCCATATAACCGCCGGTCAAGGCCGCCGGTAATGGGAGATATTCCTGTAGTGTGGTGCTGACTTAGAAGTTGCTCGTTTAACAACTTACTATAAATTTTTTTAAATTAATTTTGCATTTTTAATAAACGTTT
>NW_021414758.1:0-370 GCF_001605985.2 Dendrobium catenatum | reverse complement strand
GCATAAGATTGCATAAGTATAATTCGTCCCTAACCTAAGGGTAAATCTAACGTGCAATCAATCACAAAGTGCAGGAAATAAGTAAATAAACACATCAATTCTACACTAGCAAACAGCTTGCAGTAAAAGCTCGAAAAATATGGCACACAACTACAGAAAGTAAAACACGGCCTATCCTAAAACTAGAGTCAGTGATCCTAGCAAACCATCTACAGTGTGTGGGGTAGGTCGTGCGGTTTTGATATGTCCTAAATGAGATATCTGATTGAAATTGCTTAAGGTTTGACTGTTGATTTTTAAAAGATTTGATTAATTTAAGTTTGCCATTAATTGATTCGTGGCGTTGTGCTACCAGGCTCGAGGAACCAGC
>NW_021414757.1:0-349 GCF_001605985.2 Dendrobium catenatum | reverse complement strand
AGTTAAGTACATAGTGAACAATTGAGGGAATTTTTTGTGTGAAAAAAATCATGAGTCAATCACACATTAGATACTCAACATTCCGCATTAAATTCACTTTAAAATGATTAAGCTCTGTTTAAAGGTTCCAATGAGGGTTGAAATGCATGCAAATGAAACTAAGATCTATTTATAGTTAATTTTAAAGATATAGTTAAATAATAAGGCTTATTACAATAAACATAATAACTACTAACATATAACTTAAATAAATGCATGAAAATTACTAGAGATCATAGACACGATTCAAAATATTTAGGTAAAATTTTAAATTATTTACATTTTTATTTAATAAATTATAAATTAAAAA
>NW_021414756.1:0-213 GCF_001605985.2 Dendrobium catenatum | reverse complement strand
TTATGCAGATTGGACTATTGAAGAACGTGACTTAGCACAATTAAATGCCAAATGTTTAAATAGTTTCTTTTGTGTTTTAAAATTTGAAGACTACTTGCGGGTTTCCACTTGCAAAAGCGGAAAGGACATATGGGATAGACTATATATAACTTATGAAGCGACAAATGAGGTTAAGAAATCAAGACTCAATATCTTGCTACATGACTATGAATT
>NW_021414755.1:0-727 GCF_001605985.2 Dendrobium catenatum | reverse complement strand
AACCCTTCGGCTATTCACACTCTCTAAGTATGGGCAAAGAACCCTTCGGCTGTCCACACTCTCCAAGTTTTGGAAGAGAACCGGATCTCCTTGACAGATCTCCTCACAAGAAATCTAGAAGAAAGAAAGAAAAGAGTGAAGAAATCTCAAATCACAAGTAGATATTCTTACTTTTGAACACCAAGCGAAGCCTTCACGCTCCAGTGGTAGGAATCCTCCTTTGAATGCTCTCTCACACTCTCCTTACTGTTCTTTCAAAAGGCATGAAGATTAAATGGCAAAAAGATTGAGTGGTAGTCTAAATTGGACTATATATAGGAGAGATAAGAAAAACTGTCCAAAATTGCAAATTTTTCAAGTCAACACAAAATGAATCGCCCCGTACGATCGTTGATCATCCTGGACGATTTTACTTAAAGTGTCAGAAACGATCCTGATGTAGACTGGTATGAACTATGTTCGTACACAATCATCATCCCGTATGAACTAGGTTCGTCCGGTACAATCAGTTATACTATAGGTTGGTTTCCTAATAACTGTAGGATGTAACCAACTGTGGTAAGTCGGTTCACATCATCCTGGGACGAACAGGACTTCGTCCGGATGAAATTTTTATAGAGAGCAACTCATCCTGGCATGATAATGAATTTCATCTGAATGAAATTTTTATAGAGAAGAATTCATCCTAGGATGAATTGGATTTTGTCTGGATGAAATTTTTACAGAG
>NW_021414754.1:0-472 GCF_001605985.2 Dendrobium catenatum | reverse complement strand
CCATATGCTTTACGCTGATGATGTTATGATATATTCATAAGCTAGCAAAAATAATGCTATGAAGGTTAAAGGGATTATCTCCAATTTCTGTAATTGGACAGGGCAAAATATAAACTTGGATAAATCAGGTATCTTATTTGGCAAAATGGTTGATATAAGAAGGAAAAAAGCAATTACTAAAGCTTTGGGAATCAAGGAAGTAAAAGAAATTACTTACCTTGGTATCAAAATGGCATTGAGAAGGCTAAAGGTTAATGATTTTCAATTCATCATTGAAAAATCGTTAAAGAAGGTAAACACCTGGGGAAGTAAGTTGTTGTCATTAGCTGGGAAATTAACACTTGTGAAGATGGTGTTATTGAATATTCCAGGTTTTTATAGCACTCATTCTTTAGTCCCCATGAAAATTCTTCATGAAGTCAACAAGCTTTGTAGAAATTTCATTTGGAATAAGCCCAATGGTGAAATTGGC
>NW_021414753.1:0-545 GCF_001605985.2 Dendrobium catenatum | reverse complement strand
TAATCTCGACTAAGGGGACATCCCTTTGTATTCCAGCGGAGAGATCAATCATTTCTTCTCCGTTGACTGATAACTTAAGGTTTTGAAATTCTATCCCAAACTGGATCAAGTTGCCAGATGTAATTCCTTATATTGTCAAGTTTCTATCCAGGGAGAAGATAAGTTTTCCAGCCATTTGAGTATTTAAATATCCTGGAATTAAAGAAAAGTGGTTTGAATTAGTCAAATTGGATTAAAATTTAAATTTTGAGCATCATTAATTTTTTCTAAATCTTGAACCTCAACATATTGAGTTTTCACTTCAATAAGAGAGCTTACAAAATTGATTGAGAATATTCAAGAAACTTGGCTTGACTCCTTTGCTCTACCAATTAACTTGGAGGCAAAATGTCAAAGCCTGGCTTAGACAAAGATTTCATCACTCGCCTCTCTATTTGAAAGGTATTTTCTTTTAGAAGTTGGCCACACTCACCCAAGAAAGAAATGGATAGAGGGACCAACAGAAGAAAGGTAGTTAAGACTACCGATGAAACAAAATTTTGTTC
>NW_021414752.1:0-532 GCF_001605985.2 Dendrobium catenatum | reverse complement strand
TGACGTATCAACTCTAATGTTGCAAATTTCTCAGTCCACAACAATAATGATTGACTTATATCAGTGAAACAATTTAAAGCAAGCAATTCTCCATAATTTTTCATGGATGTGTTTTCTTAATAAAATCATGTGTATACTATGTTTATGACTTTATGTATTATGCTCAACTTATTTGTGTGTGGAAAGATGTTCATATAACTTTAAGATATTAAAATAAATTATATCACAATAAAAATTTGTATGGTACAACATTTTGACATCAAATATGAGAACTATTAAACTCTTTAAAATAATATATGGAAACACTTGTATTTATGACTATCTCTTTTTACTAAAGATATAAAGTTTTGCATGGTATATTTGTAATGAAAATATTTTGTGTGCTATTTATATTTTAATAAATGCATTTTTTCTAAAAGATAATTTTAAAAATCAGCTTTAGTACTGATAAATTTATGAAAAATAATTTGTAATAAAAGTAATAATTTTTTTCCTTTTAATTATTTATATAAATAAAATTATTTTTCTTAAG
>NW_021414751.1:0-567 GCF_001605985.2 Dendrobium catenatum | reverse complement strand
TAAATTTGTCCATCATAACATTCTCCTCATTTTGGGGTATAACAAATGTAGGCCATTTGTTAATAGTCCTATCTAATAGCCATTTATCTTCAAGAATGTTAATAGATTTGCCATTAACAACATCCTATCTTAAGATAGGATTGAGAGCTTTCACACCATCTTTGATAATCTTCCATGAAGATGAGATCCTTCTATTGTTGTTTCCATCTTCAATCCTGTTACCGTATTTGGAAGCCAATACAATGTGCAAGAGAGAATCTTTGTTGTTTAAAAATCTCCAAGCTAGTCTCCCTCTTAGAGCAGCCACCTTAGAAGATGAAGAGCTCAATCCACGTCCTCCTTGATTAACTGGAATGCAAAGTTCTTTCTAGCTGACATAATGAATACCCTTTTCTCCATTAGATTTGTTCCAAAGAAAGTTCCTGCATAGTTTATCAATCTCCTCCAAGGTCCGTGAGGGAACCAACATGTGTGTGATGTAGTAATTTGGAAGAGACAAAATTACTACTTGATTAAGGTCATTTGCCAGTGAAAGAAAGAAATTTACTTCCCCAAGTGTTAAGCCTT
>NW_021414750.1:0-466 GCF_001605985.2 Dendrobium catenatum | reverse complement strand
ATAAAAGCTAAAAAATATATAAATTAGAGTGTTAATTTGAACTTTGATATTTGGATGTAGATTTGAAAAATAAATGCAAGTAAGTTTAAGTTTTATAAATAGTCAATTTTTTTAATATAAATTTAATAAACATATGAATAAATGATATTATTAAGATTTAAGAGGAAAGAGTTATTTCATGAATTCTTAGCTCTGAGAATAACGTTTTAATATAAATTCAATTATTATACTTATAATTGATTAATAACTGTAAAAGTAATCATTTCAAACAACTATATATTAATTGTCATTACTCCTATTTGCTTATTTGCTAATTCATTTCGTATTCCGATTTTGGAGAAGTGGGCATTCGTTTTATATTCGAATGAGAAGATATATAATAAGCATTCATTTCATATTCCGCTGCTAAATTAATGTAATAAATTTTCACATTGGCCCGAATTCGCCAAGCTTCTCATTCGCTTCA
>NW_021414749.1:0-268 GCF_001605985.2 Dendrobium catenatum | reverse complement strand
AAAATACTTGGTTAGAAAATATTAGAAGAAATGACCTTTCATTATTAGATTTAGATGAGAATTTGACTCTTAACACAACACAATGGAGAAAAAAAATTCATGCAGTCAACCCCACATAGTGGGTAAAGATTTGTTATTGTTGTTGTTTTTTTTTTTTTTGAAAGACTTGTTGTTGTATGAATAATTTGCCACTAATTAAAATTGGTAAACATAAAGAGGATTTATGTAAGAAATTATTTTATTATCAGGCTTAGATTGATCAAATTAA
>NW_021414748.1:0-322 GCF_001605985.2 Dendrobium catenatum | reverse complement strand
CTCGCAAAAGGGAGAAAATTCGATCGTTATTCGTTACCTTCGCGGCGAGCTCCCGTCGTGACTTCCGATCCAAAAGGAACAAAGTCGTCGAAGAAGGCAACGAAGCTCTTTTAGCAACTCTCTCTAAACTATTCTTCACGCCAAAACCGAAGAAGAAATGGCGATTAGGAAAAGCAAACCCTAGACAGGGCCGCAGGCGAGGAGGCTCTCGGAAGAGCATAGACAAACCAAAGCGAAGAGAAATTATTCAAATAGATAGGCAATGGCAGAGATATTATATAATTTCTAAAATCTTTATTTAGAAATTAGATATTTAATACAT
>NW_021414747.1:0-211 GCF_001605985.2 Dendrobium catenatum | reverse complement strand
CGGTAGGACCAATTTTATATAGTAATTATAATATGAGGGACTATTTAGGATCAATTTTATATAGTCGATAGATTAAATTTGTGATTGAATTGGTTGTCCATGAATAATTTGGAGGTTGTTTTGAGATTTTTTCTATTTCTATTTATATATCATGCATATTTTTTTATTTTTTAGAATTGTTGTATTAATTTGTTTTTTAAAACAGCTTCTT
>NW_021414746.1:0-4403 GCF_001605985.2 Dendrobium catenatum | reverse complement strand
TGATCGTACCCTTTGCATTCGAACCACACGAGCAGAACCCTTTCGGAGACCCACAAGGATGTCATCCACATATACTAGAAGATATATGTTATAGCTTTGATGATGAAGTATGAATAAAGACTGATCTGCCGAACTAGAGAAAAAGCCAATGGAAATTAAAAAATCAGTAAACGTATTATACCATTGACGCAGGGCTTGTTTCAGTCCATAAATTGCTTTGTGAAGTTGACAGACGTGAGTGGGATGTTCTGTGTCCTCAAAACCTCGAGGTTGTGCCATAAAGACTTCTTCGGAGAGCTGGCCATGAAGAAATGCGTTCGCGACGTCCAGTTGATGTACCTGTCAATTTTTAGAAATAGCAAGAGCAAGCATAATTCGAATAGTGGGAAGTTTGGCTACCGGACTAAACGTCTCAGTGTAGTCTAAACCATATTTTTGTCTATTTCTTTGTGCCACTAGTCTGGCTTTGTATTTTGCAATCGATCCGTCACTATTGAATTTTGTCCGATAAGTCCAGCGGCATCCTAGAATTTGATTTGTGGATGTATTGGGTACTAAACTCCAAGTGCCCTGTTGTTGTAAGGCCATGAATTCATTTGCCATTGCGTCACGCCATTGTGGATATTTGGCAGCTTCTGTGTAACATGTGGGTGCAGTAGGTGGATCAGGATTCTGAGAGTGGTATAAGTTCAGGCGATTAACGGGTTTCAGAGAGCCAGTGCGAGTTCGGGTGATCATATGATGTTTCGGATGAGTGGGAATGCTAGAACTTGAACCTTGGCTGGTGCTTGCTAACGGTATAGGAGAACTGCTTTGCTGTTGTGACAAAGCTGGAGCATTTGATGTGGTAGGTCGTTGAATGTTAGTGTGATTGTTCTTAATTATGGGCACCAGTTGTTGATTCATGGGTACAATCAGTCTAGGCAGGGTTGTAGTAGAACTGATTTGATCTTTGTTTTGATCACTGTCTGGAGGAGCTTGAAATGGAAACAAGTCTTCCTGAAAAGTCCAATGTCGAGAGTAAGTAATTTTATTAGTAATGATATCAAAACATTTGTACCCTTTATATGTTTCAGAGTAACCGAGCAAAACACAGGTATTAGCTTTATTTGCAATTTGTGACGATTGTGAGCGGGAGAGAGCGGATAACAGGCACATCCAAACGTCCGGAGATGTGCATATTCAGGTTGTCGTTTGTGCAGCAGTTCGAACGGAGATTTATTGTTAGTGTTATTGGAGGGCATCCGGTTTATCAGATAAACAGATGTAAGAGCTTCTTCCGGCCAGTGCTTATACGGGACCGAGGCTTTGTTAAGAAGCGTCCTTGTTGTTTCTATAATATGTCTGTGCTTGCGCTCCGCTACCCCGTTTTGTTCCAGCGTATATGGACAGGAAACCTGATGACTGATACCCTGACTTACAAGAAACTGAGAAAATTGATTATTTATAAATTCCTTACCACCATTAGTGCGTAAAATTTTAATAGAATGAGACGTAAATTTTTCAATTTGTTTCTTGAAGTTAACAAAAGTAGTGAAAACATCAGATTTTTGATAGAGAGGAAAAATCCACGTAAACCTGGTGTGATCGTCGACAAATATGACATAATACCTGTAACCTTGGACAGAGTCAACCGGGGCAGGACCCCACACGTCAGAATGAATTAAAGACAATATAGTATTTTGTCTGGTATGAGATTTAGAAAATACTAGCTTATGTCCTTTGGACAATTTGCAATAGGTACAAGCATCAGGTTTAGTAAAAATGTGTAAACTAGGATTACATTTTGCTATAGTTATAAGAATGTGGTCATTTGGGTGACCAAGGCGGTCATGCCAGGGAATGGTCCGGTGATTCTGAGTGACAAGAGCTTTCGGCAGAGGAGAAGCTTGAGGATTTTGGACGGGATATAGCCCCCTTTCACACGGTCCTTGGAAGAGAACCTGATGTGTCTTCAAATCCTTAAAATAGAAACCATTTGGATCAAAAGTTATGGCAATATTATTGTCTTTGGTAAGTTTAGATATAGATAATAAATTGAATTTCAAAGACGATGTATGAAGGATTTGAGATAGAGTAAGCTTACGAGAGGGAGTCGGTAACAGGCCTGTACTAGTATTGGCGATGTTAACCGATCTCCCGTCACCAACTGTGATGGTGTCCGATCCTTGATATGAGGAGGCAGTTGTCATAGTGTCGAGAGAATTTGTGAGGTGGGATGTCGAGCCGGAGTCTAAGTACCAATTTGTAGACTGATTGTCATTGTGAGTAACTAGCGCCGTGTTGTTAGTTGGAGCAGATTGATTGACGTATGTGAGGTCCAGGCGATGCCAACAAGAAGAAGCTGCGTGGCCTTTCTTGGAACATATTTGGCAAATGACATTAGAGTTCGGGTTTGCCTGCGATCTTGAAGCGGTGTTCTGATAGTTCCTGTTTCGGGATCGTCTGCCTCTGCCCCTGGGCGCAAATAAGGCAGTCTGATGATCTGGTGTAGGAGCGGAACGAGCGTTGTCTGACGCCATGTTGATCTCCTCACTGAGTAGAAGTGGGTATAACTGATCAAGATTTATCGGTGTAAGCATGGTCCGAATAGCTGTCTTGAATGACTGGTATGAAGGTGGGAGTCCATTGAGGATGTAAAGAATCACGTCCTCGCTATCAACAGAGGAACCCAACGCAGTAATCTGATCGACGAGAGACTTGATTTCCGTCAGATACTGTGTAATCGTCTGGTTTTTGAGGGAAATATTGTGAAGGGAGTTTTTCAATTGGATTACTTTTGAACAATTAGACGATTGAAATCTGGTTTCTAAGGTAGATCAGATTTCAGCAGTGGAAGTGAGATTTACCACGTAAGGGAGTATAGAGATAGAGATAGTGGAGCAAAGAGCAGCGGCAAGATTTTGATCAGTGAGGATCCATTGAGGGGATTGGGATTGGGTATTAGAGATCTGATTTTCACCGTTTTGAGAAAGATCATTCGGTGAAGAAGATGAATAAGGTTCAAGAAATTTTTCAAACCTATTTGCCCTGAAGATTTTGGCGATTTGAGCTCTCCAAATCGGGTAGTTGTCGGTTTGGAGTTGAAGGTGAACTAGAGTGCGCAGGTTAGAAACAACAAACTTAAGAGTCGGCGGGATGAGGAGATCTGAGGAGTCATCTCCGTCCAGTTGCTCGCCAGGATTTGAGTTTTCGGAACTCATGCTGAACAGAAGTATTAGGCCTCTGATACCATGAAGAAGACGAAGACAAGAACAAGACAGAGCTTAGAGAAACATAAAGTGAAATCTTCATATTTTAGATATCCAGTACAGTACTTATAGCCAAAAGTAAAGGCTTTGGTTCTTGAGAGCCAATAGTAAAATAACACCTAAGCATCTAATTAATAAATACAGATATTTATTTATCTTGATATTCTAATATGCCCCTGCAAACTGATGGGTCTTGAGAGACAGTCAGTTTGGATCTGAGCAATAGAAAACGTGGAGTAGATAATGCTTTGGTGAAGATATCAGCGGTTTGATCAATTGTATTAATAGGTAGAAGCCGAACGTGATTCTGGTGTATATGATCCCTAATGAACTTTTGATCAATCTCAATGTGCTTCGTACGAGCATGGAACGCCGGGTTGTTGGCTAATGCAATGGCGGAAGTATTGTCACAGAACATGTCGGTTGGATTGGATTGTGGAAGACCGAAATCTGATAGCAGTCTTCTAAGCCAAATGATATCCGCTGTTAGAGAAGCTAAAGCACAGTATTCAGATTATGTCGATGATTGAGCTACGGTTTGTTGCTTTTTCACCGTCCATGATATGAGATTGTCGCCGAGAAATGAGCAAAATCCGGATGTTGATTTGCGAGAGTTGGGATCTCCAGCCCAATCGGCATCTGAAAATGATTTAAGAACTAAGTCAGTTTTGTGGATTGGAATTCCAAAATCGAGTGTACCTTTGATGTAGCGAAGGAGCTTCTTGAGCATGAAGACGTGCTGCTGTTGAGGAGCATGCATGTGTTGAGAAAGCTGATTTAAGCTAAAGGCTATGTCTGGTCTTGTAAGAGTTAAGTACTGAAGAGAACCTGTTATGCGGCGGTATAAAGAAGGATCTAAAAGTTTAGAGTCTGTTACCAGCTTTTCCGGAAGTTTTGTGCATGTTGGATTGACCACTGGATTACAATTGAGAAGATCTGCTTGCTGTAGAATGGAGGTTGCATATTGACGTTGGGAAAGAAAGTAAAACTGAGCTTGTTTATCGATTTTAATCCCTAGAAAATCATGTACCGGCCCAAGGTGTTTCATCAAAATTTTTTGATCAAGTTGAGCTAGGACATTGGCTATGGCCCGTGGACATGATCCAGTTATGAGGATTGTTGACCTCGATTTTTGCTCGAGCGTCATCTAGC
>NW_021414745.1:0-238 GCF_001605985.2 Dendrobium catenatum | reverse complement strand
AATTCTCAAGCCCATGCTGCTACTATAAGCCAGATAACGCATATTTCTACATATCTACGGATATAATGTATCTAATTGACGACTAGCCTTAATCGAAATTTCTCTCTCGTTACCGAGAGGGGTGACTAACTATAGGGGCTTGCGCCTATTAGAAACCAAAACTCAGATCATAAAGTCCTCGCAAAATGAGGGCGAAATCTATGGGTAGTGTCTTATCTACAAACCCATATGCCTTCCC
>NW_021414744.1:0-1698 GCF_001605985.2 Dendrobium catenatum | reverse complement strand
TTTTAGGGCACTTATAAATATATACAAATATATATAGCATTAATATTAACAGTTATAGTAATAATATAAATAACAGCTAGATATGAAGATATGCGCATAAACAACAATTAAAATGTAAGCATAGATATAGATGTATAAACAGTTAAAATATAAATACAAATATATATAATAGTTTAAAATATAAACAACAACTAAACATAAATATACATGCATGCAACAGATAACACAAGAAACAGTTAAGTCGTTGCTATAAATATATAACAGTAGTAGCAAGCATGACTAATAACATTAGTTAATCATATGATAACGACAATTAATTATAAATAAATAAACAAAAGTAAAGATATATAAAAAAAAAAAAGCATGCAAAAAGAAACGTGATAATGATTTTTGTATAAAACAATACACATACTAATTTATTATAATAAACTACCAACAGATTTGAGAATAAAATTATAATAATAAAATAAAAGGTAAAGGTGAGGGAATTAAATGAAGTTATTAAACTATTGCAAAGCTACTTGAGATGAATCCTTGAATCCTGTGAGCTGCAGGGTATAGAGAGGGCCACTACAAATAAAATAAAATAAAAGCTTCCACATTTATATGAGCAAAAGGCTATTTTCACGCGCATGGAGGCAGAGATTCGTCTTTTTGTGCAAAGCCGAGGACACTTGTATAACAATTATCAAGTGAATAGTTGGGCCAAAGCTTGGGTTTAAAGTCTCTGGTGTTGGAAGAAGGCAAATATTCCCACTCATATATGCCAAATAATAAATAAATAAAAAGTAAGCAGCAATGAAATCCAAAAGACTGTTGCTATCACGTGTTAAAGACAAGAAAATCAAAGGAAAATCGAGATTGTCGCGACCTTCTGCTGTATAAGAGAAAGAAGAAAGCTTGGATCTTTGCTTAACTAGCTTCGGCTCCTTCGCCAAGTGTAGATCTTGTGCAGGTAGAGGAGGAAGGCAAACTTTCTTGTGAGAACAAAGAAGGTGACGGGTTTCAGCGTATGGTTTGTGAGAGGAAACGAGGATTCAGTCACCGTGAAAGATTTCGTGGGTATACAGTTGGAGGAAGATATTAAGTGGAGAGGTGGTTTGCTGGTTCGAACTACCAGGAAGAGAAGAACGGCACGCTTCTACGATCTGATTTTAAGGGAGAGATTGGAGAGCTAAGGAAGTAGTTTCGGCCGAGCTCCTCTGTCTGGGATCAAGATTCATAAAAAAAATCTTGAGTCACTATTCTTCCTCTCTTTTAAACGGCGAGATTCTGTATTTGAAACGAAGCCGGCAACTCTCACCGAGGATTTGTTTCAGCGGGATTTGCGGATTTTCACCAGAGATTTGCACAGAGTTCAATTGATACGAGGTAAGAGTTTTAATAAGATTTGATATTCAAATTGACTTTGCATCATTTTGGTTAGATTCATCTGTGATATTAATAATGATTTTCCTTAATTGGTAATTGCATTAATTAATGAGCATATTGATGCACAGCCACTGAGACAATCTTGATTAGTGAGATTTCCTCAGGATTTGTGCGCATGTCACATCGAAATGCGTGTAGTCACCTCGTTTAACGTGTCAAATTCATCAAACATAGATATTAGACAAATTGGTAGTGCATTTAGGGTATTGCTGACGTCCCGGTCGTAATGTAGCAGTCCGTTTTGCCATCGGATGTCGTTTGGGCGGC
>NW_021414743.1:0-229 GCF_001605985.2 Dendrobium catenatum | reverse complement strand
TTTTTTATTACTACTATTATTTGATGTTATTATTATTATTATTATAGCAAAGACAAATTTTCAAAAGCATCATTAAATGAAATAAGATGCATCAATCTCATCATGAAATAATATATCATTTTAAAATAAAGGAAAAAAGAAGAAAGGATACATGAACAGATAACCGCCAAGGTAAATTAACAAGGCCAACGAACACGTAAAGTAAGCAACATGCAAAAACAGTACTACG
>NW_021414742.1:0-562 GCF_001605985.2 Dendrobium catenatum | reverse complement strand
ACATTTGATGAAGATCAAATGAGTAGACCCTATGAAAACCTTATTTTTGATGTAGCAGGTCAAAATTTAAGGTCTAATATGGAAGAGCCACCAAATGCAGAGACACAAAAATTCTTTGAGTTATTATATTCAGCTCAAAAGCCAATTTAGGAAGGTTGTAGTACACATTCAAAATTATCCATTGCAGTGAGGATGCTAAGTATTAAAATGTAGTATAATATTCCCCGTGAGTGTTTTAATGACGTTATTGGTCTTATGAAGGAAACTAATTCAGCTGGCAATTTAATTCCCGCAGACTTATACCGAACAAAGAAATTAGTATCCAAACTGGGTCTCGCTGCTACAAAGATTGATTGTTGTATCAATGGATGTATGTTATACTATAAGGATGATGCAGCAGAAGTTATTTGTCGCACCTGCAATGCTCCTCTGTTTAAGTAAAACTCAGGAAAACAATGTCGTCCAAAGAAAGATGTGTCATATTCCCGTTTGTTTTATTTATCAATCATTCCAAGACTTCAGTGGCTCTATGCATCAATAAGTTCAGCAGGCCATATGAGAT
>NW_021414741.1:0-584 GCF_001605985.2 Dendrobium catenatum | reverse complement strand
ACAACCGGTAATTTTCGAAAGTCATAGCACCGACAACTGCTGGTTAATTACATGCGGCATACCAACCATCTCAAACGCTGATTTTGCTGGCGGCCCAGCTGCTGGTTGACCGCCGGTATTTATCGGTGGCTATATTAAAATTCTAGCAGTTAAAATAAGCGTCCAGTATCAAATATTTTGACAGCCAAACCACCGGTTAGCTTCCGGAAACCTATAACATTAAAATAAGAATTGACAACCCCCTCTATATATTCTAATTTACACAATACATGCATGAATCCAAGCTTATTTTGCGAAACATTAACATCACGTCGCAAACTATGCTCCATAACTCTCTCCCACTAGGTATCTCATACAATACTATATCTTTATTATATATATTTTATTTAAAACTAACTCACACTTCACTTTTTATATGGCTAGGTATCTCATTTTTTTCTTAAAAAGAATTTTCTCTTAAACTATCATTTTATAATTCCTAAAAGTAGCACTTCCATTTTTTGTTAGTCTTCATATTGAACTAATATCTTATCATCTTCATTCTCAATTGTTGACCTTGATTTTGTCAAACCTCTAGGCTTGGT
>NW_021414740.1:0-269 GCF_001605985.2 Dendrobium catenatum | reverse complement strand
GATGTGCAGCTCTATGTGTACCAAGCAATGAAGCTATATTAGGATGGATCTGAGTTGGAGGGGGTGCTTCACTAGTACCCTCTCCGGAATGCTCACCAGTTATCCTTTTCTTTCTGCGACGTCGTTGATCTGATGCCATTTAACTTGAGAACAAAATAATAATTAATAATAGCAGGAGTATACATCAATTCTACAAATTATTATGCTACAGAAAAAAAAACACAAAACACAAGTTGTTTGATTAAAATAGTAAAGTAATTTTTTAGTAC
>NW_021414739.1:0-204 GCF_001605985.2 Dendrobium catenatum | reverse complement strand
GAGGAGATCAAAAGAATCATGATAAAAAAATTATTGGAGTTATTAAATAAGAGTGGCATAACTTACATACTCGAAAATTGTATAATTGAAATTGAGCTTCTCATTTCATTAGATTTTTTATCTTGACTTCCATTGGATATAAATAAGTATTTTTTAAGTATTTTTTAAAAATAAATTATTATTTCATTGCATCTAACAAAAACA
>NW_021414738.1:0-280 GCF_001605985.2 Dendrobium catenatum | reverse complement strand
AGTGTGCATGCACCCTAAGTCTAAGTTTTCTAAGACCCGGTCCTTAATTTTTTTTGTCCTTAAGTGTCACTACTATTATATAGGTGAAAATCTTTGTTATTACTAACCCTTAGGACTTTTTGTGCGTATAAAGGGGTTTAAGGATCTAAAATAAAACAAAAAGTAAACCTAATAAAATTGAAGTTACTACAAGGACCTAAAAGGGAAGGGTTCGTGCACACCACATCAAGGGGCCCCTAAAGGTTTTCTAAGTTTTAGAATACTCACAGTCACCGGGGGC
>NW_021414737.1:0-329 GCF_001605985.2 Dendrobium catenatum | reverse complement strand
CACAACTCAAGAACAAATCAAAAAAGATATATAAATATTATAGTTTTCTTTTCTTAGACTTTTATTAATGTATTACACTATTATTCATTATGATATTATTCAAAAATATTTAGGGAAGAGAAAGATAAATAATAATGAGAAAGAAGAAGCTGATTGGGAGATATTGGACTCTAAAGGAAAGGGGAAGAGGAGAGAGCAGTTCATCATAATGATGATTCAAATGAAGACCCCCTTAGTGATGACTGATGAGTGATGACAGTGCGGATGAGTGATGAGTGATGACAGTGCTGCACTGCTGATGACTAGTGAGTTCTTATGTGATATGTCTC
>NW_021414736.1:0-934 GCF_001605985.2 Dendrobium catenatum | reverse complement strand
TTGTCCCGGATGATGTTACCAAAAATAGAAATCTTTTTTGGCACAACACAAAATCTTCCAAGTTACAAATCATCAGATGCTGCACCAAATACAACAGACTCAAGAAAGGAAATAGATTACAAACTGACTTAGACCTAGTCTACCCAATCTTGATCTGATTCCAAATTGCAGTCTGATCGTGTGAACCTGAAATGTTAGTACATAAGGCAGTTGTAGAGAACAAAAAATGTTTGCTATCATCAAAATCATAAGACATAGATCCGCAACAATCTCGCCCTTTTTGATGATGGCAAATAATTCAATTTGAATTTTTAAAAGAAAGCAATTTCTCCTAATCTCCCCCTTACTAGAATAACACTTTTAAAAATATAGGGGAGATGAAAATAATTTTGTTGTTTTTAATTTTTTGAAAATAAGATACAAACACGATAATAGTATAGAAATTCAACAATACGTTCTCCCCCTTTGACATTATCAAAAAGAGAGGAGGCACAAACAAAAATAAAACAAAAGACAAAAAAATGTTTCCTGATCTAGTGAGAAAACAAAATATTCTTGAAATGATAAAGTTACCTCTTGGTTTTAATCAAAATCATAGTAGAATCGGACTTGACAACGCATAGTCCAGAAAAGGTTAGAACCTCAGAAATTGATAATCCAAACTCAAGTTCTTTAAAAAGGAAAAAAAAAGTTTTAATTCAAGATCTAAATCAAGGAATAAATTAGAGAAAGAAATAATAATTTTTAAAAACTCCTTCCATAAAATATATCTAATAGAAGATCAATGCATAAATTTTTGAATCAAGAATCAACATTTTCAAACTCAAGTATCGAAAGTATCAACGGTTTTCTTAAGCTTTTTAAGAAGTACAAGAATGATAAGCATTAACTTTATTGGCTCATTTTATGCCTCTTAACAATTGGTTGGCGCACT
>NW_021414735.1:0-240 GCF_001605985.2 Dendrobium catenatum | reverse complement strand
AGAAAGCAGGGGTGAACACATACTTGAAGCAATCATGCTAGACCCATCCGGTAACACTACTGACAATGTAGTGGGCACACTATGGATATTCAATGCATGCTTCATAACAAACTCCTGACTAATGAATGAATGCGATGCACCGGTATCAAAATGCACTCTACTAGGTACACATTGAACATAAATAATACCTGTGATCACATCAGGACTCTTTGGCTTCTTGCTGCGTGATGGCATAAACCC
>NW_021414734.1:0-272 GCF_001605985.2 Dendrobium catenatum | reverse complement strand
TTAAACCATTCAATCAACATTAAATTGATTCTATGTAAGGTCCATATTTGAAGCAGAAAATATATGAGCATTATCAAACATAATTGAGGATGTCACTTTTCATGTGAAACTCAATCGACTCAAGAAGAAAGCATTAAAATATTTCATCATCCATTAACCCTCTTGGCTAAACATGTCACTAACGATATAAATGGCATGACTAAGAAATTCATGGCTGCTCTTCAACAAACCTCCGCTTTCATTTTATGTGTCATTCAAGAGAGCTTGCAAAT
>NW_021414733.1:0-363 GCF_001605985.2 Dendrobium catenatum | reverse complement strand
GAAGCAGCACATTCAATGTTATTTAAATCAAGCATGCAGACGTTGTTGATCTTCTTTCTTTGCAAAATAGTGTTGTTACTTAAACTTACAATGCATGAATTTGTAAAGAATTGCACGATGAAGCCTTTGTCACAAAGTTGATTGATGCTGAGTAGGTTGTGCTTCAATCCGTCTACAAGTAAAATATTTTCAATCATAAGGTTCTTGGAATTACCAATTATACCTGCACCTAGCACCCTCTTGGTGGTGTTGTCTCCAAGAGTAACCTTGCCTCCAGTCCTGGACTACAACAAAATAAATTGGTTGGCATCACTACTTATATGTCAAGAGCAACCGCTGTCCAAGTACCACATACTCTCACGA
>NW_021414732.1:0-293 GCF_001605985.2 Dendrobium catenatum | reverse complement strand
TGAGCACGTAGCTCTGCATTTCTCTTCCTCCTTTGCCCTCTATTGAGCCTTCCTCCATATGATGAAGCTTCAGTATCATACCTCCCAGGTGCAACAGGCTCTCTGGGCAGGGTAGTGGTGTTTGCAGTCACCACAGAAACTTTTCTTCCATCAACAACCCTATTTGCAGTAAGGGTTTCAGGCTGGGATAATCTTTCAAATACAGAGGCTCTTCCTTGAGCGGCACCTCTGACAGCAGTCCTTGCAGAATAGGACCTTCCAGAAAATTCTTCAGAGTTTACGCCGTACACAGG
>NW_021414731.1:0-263 GCF_001605985.2 Dendrobium catenatum | reverse complement strand
TTTGTTGTTGTCAAAAAGGGGGAGAAATTATTGTGTTCGTATGTTTTGTTATTATTATTGTGTTTGTATGTTTTGTTTTGTTTTGATTGTTTTGTTTGCATTTCGGTTTTGTGTTTGACTTTGTGGTTTCGTTAAAAAATTTTTTGAAAAACAAAAATTTTGTTCTTTGCTTCAAAATGCCTCCTTATTTTCATATATTCATCAATTCAAGGGGAGTTTAGGAGAATTGTTTAAATTGAAACCATACAAATAATAATTATTTT
>NW_021414730.1:0-303 GCF_001605985.2 Dendrobium catenatum | reverse complement strand
GACTGTTGAAAAATTTAAAATTGTACAGTTTCTTTGATAAAATTGCAGCTTTATTTCATTTGCTCTTCCAATTTGAAGTTTTGATCCAGATTGTAAATTCCTGCAGCACATTCTTTTTTCAAGTTTATTTGATATTATTATTATTTTTTATTTATTTTAGCTGTAGCAATTGATATATATATTCTTAATAAATACATTTTATCTATGTTGGCAAAAAATCTGAAATCAGCTGTAAAGTTATTTTAAAATTATTTCTATAAGAACATATATATTTAATATTTTATTAACAAATAGAGAAAGAGT
>NW_021414729.1:0-420 GCF_001605985.2 Dendrobium catenatum | reverse complement strand
TGAAGGACTTCTAAAGGTCTAGAGGTGCTAATTTCCTTAATGAGATGAAAGGTGGAGTGGACTTGCTTTCCTAGTTGACAGGCATCACAAAGGTGGTCTTTTGAAAACTTGAGTTTGGGGACACCTCTAACCAGGTCTTTTTGGGTCATTTTCCTAAGTGTTTTCATACTTGTATGACATAGTCTCCGGTGCCACAACCTTGAATCATCAATCACTATTTTTAAGCAAAATGAAGCAGCACATTCAATGTTATTTAAATCAAGCATGTAGACATTGTTGATCATCTTTCCCTGCAAAATAGTATTTTTACTTAAACTTACAATGCATGAATTTGTAAAGAATTGCATGATGAAGCCTTTGTCATAGAGTTGACTGATGCTGAACAGGTTGTGCTTCAATCCATCTACAAGTAAAATATTT
>NW_021414728.1:0-258 GCF_001605985.2 Dendrobium catenatum | reverse complement strand
AGCAAAGCATCGCTTCCTCCAGCGTTGCAACAACTGGATCTAAAGTAGGCTATGTGCTGTCTTGGGTTTCCACTACCATCAAAGATCTTGAAGGAGGGAGGCACAAAACCCTTTGCGTAAGAAACTGCATCAAACTCCTCTGGGTAAGGTCTACCTTTTGGAGTATATGACGCACTTTGAGATTCTGCTAATGCCTCCCTTATTTGCTTTTATACCATTTGCTTTAACTCTTTGGATTGAGAAGCCTTTATTTCTGGA
>NW_021414727.1:0-2217 GCF_001605985.2 Dendrobium catenatum | reverse complement strand
TTGCAGCAGCTATGAGAGGGTGGAAAGGACCCCCTTTTCAAGAGTGGAGAAGAGGCAAGGATTGGAAGCTCCTCGATAGCCTCAGGCTTAACTAAATGCAAGGCCTTCAACTCGACCATCTTCCTGGTATTAGTTATCTTCTTCCTCACCCTTCTTAGGTAGTTCTTCCTGGCATTCTTACTACCAAAAGAGACTTCAATACTGGAGGATCCTTCCTCAAACACAGGTTTAACTTTAAATACAACTACAGACTTTAACTTCTTATCCTTCTTAGAAGATACAAAAAACTTATATTATTTATCCTCCTTAAGGGGTTCAGCAGGCATGGGGGTGACAACTACCTCCTTTTTAAGATTTGGAGGGGCATCAATCCCTATCCCTACTACTAATTTAACTAAGGGAGCATCCTTATCACCTTCAATGGTGAGGTCAATTAGAGTTCCAACATTAATTTCCAACCTTAAGGACTTAAACCCTATCCCAAACTGGATTATACTGTTATAAACCAGTTCTTCTATGAGAATATTTAGATCAATCGAGAAAAGCAACTTTATGGCAATTACTTGAAAACCTAACTATCTGAGATTTAAAACAGAAGATTTGAATTAGAATTTTAAATTTGAATTTGAATAAAAAAATATTTTATTATATATACCAAATTATAAGGATTATAATATGGCATGCAATGATAAAATACAAAGGTTAATTTTGATTTGAAGAAAAGTTGAAATTCATTGTATATGCTAGACTACAAGGGACTGTTGTGGAAAACATATAACAATGATAATTTGGATTTGATTTGAATGGAGTCTGAAGAGAAGTTTGAATTTTTTGAAGTTTGAAAGATTTCCCTTGAGTTTTGAAATTCACCATGTTGAATTTACATTCAACATGATAGTTTACAAATTTGAAAGGAAAATTAGCAGATTTTGGCTCTACTCTTTCTTCCTGCCGATTGACTCAAGGGCAAAGTGTTGGGGTCCAGATTTGATAGAATAATAGAAATTTGAAGTTGACTGGAGAAGGTTGTATTTGCATTGCTTATGTTAAACTACAAGATGGTGTTATAGGAAGACATATAGCAATGATGATTGAATCTGGATGATTTTGAAAGGGATTTGAATGTTTGAAAATATGGCAGAATCTCACCTAAATTTTGAAATTAATTATGTTGAATTTGCATTCAATATAAAGGTTTACAAAATTTTGACTAGGAGATTCTTAGAAATCGGTTTGACTTTTTCTTAACTCAATAAATGATTCAGGAGTGAAATGTTGAAAGATGACTTCACTAGGAGGATCAAGCTTTTGAATTGAATTTGAAGAAAATGTTTAAGATTTATATTCTATAATGCATACTATATTTTAAGAATAATAATACCTATATAATGATAAAATATATAAATCTATTAGGATTTGAAAAGATTAAATTATGTTAGATAATTAAAATGTTTGAATTTAAAATTGAAGGACCTCGTATAAATTATAAAATTTAGTGTGCTTGCAATATATTTGAGCATGCGAGTTTTTAATGCTTATAGGAAGATTTTAAAGATTTGGCTTAACTCTTTTGCTCTATCAATCAAATTGGAGGCAAATTATCTAAGCTTGGCTTTGAAAGAGGTTTCCTCACTCACCTCTCTTTTAGCATGTCTTAATGATGATGACCACACAAGAAATAAATGGGCATAGGGACCAATGAAAGAAAGGAAGTCAAAACTACTGATGTAACAAAATTTCTATAATTATTAAAGATGGAGAGAGAGATTTATCCATAGTGGAGTCGCCATTTTTTTTGTTTGAAAAAGTTGGTTTAAAAAAGAGGTTTTGAAAAGGTTAAATTATCTTTAGGAGAATTTAGTTTTTGGAATTTTAATTTTAAAATTGAAATCATTATTATGAACAATATATCATCTCTGGAGGTGAACATATCATTCTATAATGGGTTTAATTTATATGATTAAAAAATTTATCCTGATTATTAAAGTTAAATTCGAGAAAGAACTATATATGACCCCGAAGGGTCAAAATGATTGTTCAATCAAGTATTTCACTATATAATTTGGATAAAAATTTATTAATTTCATAATCAAAGTTATAATAATAATTGATATATCCTCATCATGGAAGAGGATATCAATCTGAAGGTGCTTAGATGACACTAGAAAGTGCTCTGATAACACTTAAAAGTTCGTTAGGGATGTTAAGCCCTTATGA
>NW_021414726.1:0-518 GCF_001605985.2 Dendrobium catenatum | reverse complement strand
CCAAGGGAGAAATTGAACTTACTCATGTTTCAACTGGAAATAAACTTGCAGACATTTTTACAAAACTTTTAGCCTTTGATACTTTCATTACATTAAGAACAAGGCTTGGTGTAATTGATTTGAATGCTTAAATAAAAATGTTTTTGCAACATTGATATTTGTATTTTCGTAGTTTATGTTTTTATGATTTTTGTTTTTGTGATTTTTTTTGTTTGTTTTAATGTTTTGAATGATTTTATTTTAGAGTCTGTGGATTTGTCATTGTGTATTGTGATTTGTGTTTTGTTTGATTTTTCTTTAATAAAAATTCAAAAAACCAAAAATGTGGAAATCGTCAAAGACAAAATTTTTCGTACGGGACGATGTGTGTAAAATTCAGTTTGCGTGATATGAAATTTCTTGAGAGCAGTTTTAATGAAGTTCGTCTGTACGATTTGAATGATCGTCCAGGACGAAATTTTTTCTCTCTCAAATGTTGGGACGATTGAATGCAGCAGTTGAATGGATAAGGTAGTTTT
>NW_021414725.1:0-317 GCF_001605985.2 Dendrobium catenatum | reverse complement strand
AATTTGTTTTGGCTGACTTGGACGATTTTTTTTCACTTGATAATATTAATCTGATCCATTACTGCTGAAGAGCTTGGTATAGTGATGAGATCATTGGGTTTAAATCCAACAGTAATGGAATTGCAAGACATGATCAGTAAGGTTGACGCTGATAATAGTGGCACCACTGATTTCGAGGAGTTCCTGAATCTTATGGAAAGCATAATGAAAGTAAGTTCATCTCTTCTATCATAAGCTCCATATGCCAATGCTCAAGTCATGTACGTAGTAATGGTTTACTATAGGCAATTTTTGTAGTGTTTTGGATTCACATTTTT
>NW_021414724.1:0-1484 GCF_001605985.2 Dendrobium catenatum | reverse complement strand
ATCTTATGCTACCATTATGTTATCAAAAATATTTTTGAGCATGATGCAAACGGTAATATATATAAAGAGTACTGCATGCATCATCTAAATAATTTTTTACATAAGACTTTGATTATTAAGACACGCATATGAGCAGCCACGGAACTATCCTCTATTTTGAGGGTGGGCAAAATATGATTATAAAATACATAATTTTATGTATGAAATAGAAAAAATAATTTTTTTTCTTAGCATTTAGGCAATTGCCCACCATAAGCTCTTCATGGCTCCACCTCTACATACAAAAATGAACTATATAAAAATTTGATTTTTAATTCACATAACTATTGATATTTATAGAAAATATGCACATCAAGTACTATGTAGAAGTTTATTGTCTACTCACATTGCAACTAAAATTAGTTCAATAAAGTGAAATGCTTATTTTGAACCACCAACATTTAATTCATTTGAAAGAAAAGTGATAGTAAGAAATTGATAAAATTGTGCAAGATCTGCCATTGTACTATGGATGGTAGATATCCTCCCTCTCACTCCAGCTAAGTCGCTAGGCATGCATGTAGCCCTACGGCCTGTTTTGGGAGAGGAGCCTTAATGAATAATTTCTATAGCTACGGGGCATATATATTAGTTGGTGCAAGTATGAGTAGGACAACAATGAAGTGGGTGAGTTGGAAACAATCATTCCTTCCATTTTTGAGTAGTTGAAGGACACCATGCATATATATGTATCATGTATATGGTTAAGCATTACAATCCTGATTCCATGTTCTAGTGGTTAGACATCATTAATTGAATTGGGCTTGCTATAGCTAGAGGAATCCTTCACATGCATAATAATTGAGCTCAATTGATCTTGATGGCTCCATCAAACCAACCAAGTGAAGGACCACCCCATAATCTTTGTGAACTCTTGAATATTTCATCATGAGTGTTAATTATTGATTAAGTATATGATGAGTGTCAATAATCAATCGATTTATTGAAAGTTTTAAGTTTTATATAGTTATATGATTAATTACTGGTTAGGATGTGGTTGAGAATTAATAGCTCTTTGGCTTTATTAAGTTCTAACTATATACTGAATAGGCATACCATATCAGGTGATTAAGGCATTGTTTGAGACGGCTTTCTTACTGCTTCTTAAAATAGCGTTTTTGTACTAGAAAGCTGCTTTAAGAAGCAGCAAAAAAGTCGTCCCAAACGAAGCCTAAGCTTCTTTTCTTTAAGAATAATAATTTACTTTCCATTTTGAATTGACTACATCTAGCTCTTATAATTGTGTGCCGATATGTTCAATAAAGTTATGATGATGTTTTTTTTTTTTGTTATTTGAATATTGTTTGAATTTAGAATGAATGGTATTATTCTTTATTAATGTGCATCAATTATAAGGGGTATTTAAATAGCTGCTAAAAGTGGGGGGTTAAACTGCTGGCGAAAGAACTCTATAGTGGTGGTTTTAAAATGGACCACTATCAAGT
>NW_021414723.1:0-364 GCF_001605985.2 Dendrobium catenatum | reverse complement strand
GTTCAAAACTTCAAACCTTCGTAATAAAATGTAGAAATATCCGATTTCAACGTACTTATAGTCTAAATGATCGTATTAAGGTCTATTATTTTAATAAAATACTGACTTTACAGAAAATACTCTTAATTGAAAAGTCAAATTTTCAACCCCTTAATTAAATGATTAAAATAATCCAAAAAGTATGAAAACTTAAAATCACCTCTAAAACTCCATAAATCTTTAATTAACCTTAAAATCAGTAATCAACCAACTTAAATTAAAATTTATTAACACTTAAACCTTAATCAAATCTAACTCACTTAATTATATCGAGTACCACTAAGTAACCCAAGCCTACGAGGCTATTTACTTAACCCCAAGGAAG
>NW_021414722.1:0-293 GCF_001605985.2 Dendrobium catenatum | reverse complement strand
GGATTTCGTGTGGACAAAATTTTTACAGAGAAGAATTCGTCCTAGCACGATTATAGATTTCATCTGAACGAAATTTTTACAGAGCCTATTTCGTCCTGGGACAAAAAAAATTTCATCCTGGATTATCAGGACTTAGAAAAATTTTTTCAATTCCTGATCATTCCATTGCTCTTACGAGGAAGTAATTGACCTGATCGTCCTGTACGAACTAGGTTTGTCCCGTACGATCAGTACCAATTTTGTAAGATCTCCTTAAGTGTGTGTGTGTATTTTTATTCACTCAATTGCAATCA
>NW_021414721.1:0-285 GCF_001605985.2 Dendrobium catenatum | reverse complement strand
AGCATGTAATGAAATCCACAAAAAGCTCCGGCACACAACAGAAAAATAAATCCCAACAGCCTAACCTAGATTCAGAAGTGATGCCCTAGCAAATAATTCTATGTGTGTGTAAGGCTAGTGTGGTTTAGATAGGTCCTAAGCAGGGTAGTTAGTTAAAGTTATCTAGAGTTCAGGTTTGTTGGGAGTCTAAAAAGAATATTTTAGTTGAAATTCAAATATTAGTGGATTAGGATCCATTTTAATTATTTCAGTTTGTTGATTAGTTTTAAGACCTGAGGATACTGA
>NW_021414720.1:0-551 GCF_001605985.2 Dendrobium catenatum | reverse complement strand
ACACTCTTACTTCTTTTTGTCTGCCTTTACTACTGACATTTTCATGATTCAAAGATCGGACGAAAATCAGAATCAACTCAAGATTGGGTAGATTAGGGTTGAGTCAGTTTGTAATTTTCTTTTTTATTTATTGAGTCAATTGTAATTGTTTAAAGTGACTGATGTTAAGTAACCCTACACACACACAAACACACTTGAGAGATTTAGAACTTGTGTTTTTGCTCACGTCGGCCCGGAGGATATTTATATCATCCTGGACGATCGAGTTCAAAACAGAAGATCTAATCAGGATTTCATAGTTAAGACAGCTATAATTAACTAATTGATCTAGATGATACCTGTATCGGCCAGGACGATATGCTCAATACAGAAAGAATTTTTCACCATGATCAATTTAAGTATTATGTATTTTTGGAAATCAGCCAGGACGATTATTTTATCGGCCTGGATGATATTATATAATTATGCCTAAAGGATCTAGCAATCATGGGAGAAATTAAAGATGATTGATATGATCACATCGTCCTGGATGATCGCAATATCGGCCTGGA
>NW_021414719.1:0-268 GCF_001605985.2 Dendrobium catenatum | reverse complement strand
TTTTGTATCCATTATAAATAAAGTGATTGCTATTAAATTTTTTTTAATATGATATTGTAGCATAAGATAACTTCTTCCATAAAGCAATTGAAAGTCTAAGAAATATCAATTCTTTTAGTACTCATTTTAGAAAACATATTTTTAGAAAATAATGATTTTTTTTTAATCTAGTATAGAATATAATTAGATATTATTTACTTTAAATTTTTATTTGAGATAATTTTCTTACCATTTTTAATACAAATTTTTTTTTAAGGTGATAAAAATT
>NW_021414718.1:0-229 GCF_001605985.2 Dendrobium catenatum | reverse complement strand
ATAATTGATTAAGATTAATATTTATTTAATATTATTTCTAGATTGAATTTGGCTGAAATTTGAGATCTCCTAGATTTAGGTTTTCTTTGGGCTCTAGCTATGTCTAGAGATCTGGGAGAGATGGATCCTCCTCTTGAATAGAGGATCAATTGTATGTTGCTGTTTTTCTTCTTCTACTAGTGAATTTCAAGCGTTTTCCCTCAGATTTTCCAATAAAATTACTGTTTTT
>NW_021414717.1:0-1122 GCF_001605985.2 Dendrobium catenatum | reverse complement strand
AAAGGGGGCTAAATTCATAGAAAAATTTATAACTGTTATAAATTCTTTACACAGGTGCTTCAGCTGCTAAAGCCCCCAAATAAAAAGAGCGTGGCCAGTGTGTTTTAATTCCTTTTCTGCATATATATAACTGCTTGGGAATATATTTTCTTTGATTAATTAACTGCTTAGGATAACGTTGGAGGAGAGTCTAAATTTTTGATTTGAAATAAATGTAATTTGTATAAGTGTTAAGTGTTGTGAAAGTTAATTTTGAGTTGGGATATATAGGTCCAAAGTTTGGATTCCAAAGAGGAAAGGATGCCCCTTTGGGAAGCATTTCTTCTCCATTTGGAAATCCAAATTTGGATCATACCTTTTCTATACCCAAAGAGGAAAGAGTGGCCTTCCCCTTTGAAGGGAAGTGCCCTCTTATCCATTTGGGTAGTTTATCATGAAGAATCCAAGGAGTTTGAAGAAAAGGAGTCCAAAGAAGAACAAGATTGAAGACTTGAAGATTGAGAGTATCCCACTCAAAACTACTTTGATCATTACTAGGTTTAGAATCCGGGTTGTTGTTAGTGAAGCCCGGCCACTTTACTTTCTACAAAATTCTGGTTTGTAATAAGCAAGGCAACTTTGCCTATGGACATTTATTGATTAATTTATATTTGATGTGATGAATTGATTGCCTTTAGGACTGCTTTCTTTTCTTAGTTTTTTGGCGATTATGTGCCGCTTTTATTTTTGCCTGGATACGTGAGACTTGTGAGGGTGTGAAAGTTTTTCTACTCAAAATCTTAAATGTATAAAAATTTTAGCGAGTCTAAATAACTTCGAAAGATAACGAATCTAGGGAATTAGCCGGGGATCGACCCCGGGGTCGCATGCATATTTCTGCATTATTCTTTTCTTGCTTTAGACCATTCCCCGCCTGCGGGTAGAGTCCGGATAATCTGACCTATGAGGACGAGGTGCCGGACCTAGGGAAGTCCAGTCTTCTAAAAGAATTATTTTATAAGCCTGTTTTTAAAATTGCAAGCATATTTGATTTGGAAGTTGTCGACAAGCATGCATTGCATTAGGTACAAATTAAAAGTGTCAACATTTTAATTGCATCAGTTTTAGCATTTTAGCACCCAA
>NW_021414716.1:0-813 GCF_001605985.2 Dendrobium catenatum | reverse complement strand
GGACAAGCTAGACCCTTCATCAAAACCAGAACTAAAGATTTTCACTCAGATTATCTGGTTACAGAAAAAAATGGAAGGAAGACTTTTGTTAAGCATTTATTGCAGAATGAAAAATCTGAAGTTTATCATGCAAAACATCGTGCTATGCAACGAAGAAATGCCACTTCATGTATTTCTGAGGAGTCTGAAAAAGAAACCAACATGAATGACAATAGTAACTCACAAAGTGCTTCTGAACAACAGCAAGTGCTAGATTCTCCAGAGGACTTTGGCAGCACAGAAAATGAGGTAGGCAAGGTTTATTCGCATTTCTTCTTTTTTTCTGTAGTACTTTATGTTTTTGCTTCACGGGCAGAATTTTGTTATTGCTAGTTGTTACTACTACTACTACTACGTGGATTTGCTTTAACACTTGTGCATTTTATTTCCCTCCACTGAAGTTTGAAATGATTACACAATCTGAATGGCCTATTACACATAATGTAATAACTCTAATTTACCCTATTTGCGATGGGTGGAGAAGGAATTTTGTGTACACAAGTTGGAGCCATCCGCATACACAATTTGGTTATAGGGAGCATATGATTAATCTCACAAATAATTTTCATCAATCAATCAATAATCCAATTAACGCCATCACTCCCCCTATTTATTTCCATCCAAATAATTTAAATTAAAAATTCAAATTCAATCCTATTTAAAATCAAATCTAATTCTATCTAAACATTTATTCATTATCTAAATGGGATAATAAATCAAATAAAATAAATCATCTAAAAAAGAAAATTTGTCCAAAAATAAGTTGTGCCTGAA
>NW_021414715.1:0-813 GCF_001605985.2 Dendrobium catenatum | reverse complement strand
GTTGGAGATAGTCTTGTGCTGCAGTTGAGGATTCTTTTAAGCAGGAGAAAAGTCTGCTTGCAGCGTTGTTTTTGTAAACTAGAGATGGGCTTTGAAGTCAGGATCTAATACAGGTTGATGCTTCAACATTTTTATATTATGTATTAGTTTTATCTGTGTTGTGTTTTGTTTGTTTTGCTGTTCCTCTTCAACAAAAAATATCTTCACGTAGAATAATGACTGATCCAATGCTTTCATCAGAGCTTGAGGAACTGCTTAGATTGTTAAAAAGTTAAAGAGAATTTCAAATATAGTGGTTTTAATAATTTTGGTGTTGAATTGATGAAAAAAAATGGATGTGGAGTATAATTTTGGTGAATCTTAGTTAATTTGGAGTTTTTTTTTATATATTTAAAATTCATTTATTTTTTTATCAAATTCTGTAAAAAATAATAATTTTTTGCTCTTGCATCGGTTTCGCGACTTGTTGCTGTTGTTTGTTGTTGTCTTTTGTTTGCTTTGTTATCTCTGTTGGTGAGTTTTATATTATTTTCATTTAATTTTGGATGATAAAAATTATTTATATTTATTTTATATTCATTCAAATAATTATAATATATATATTTTCAGCAATTTAAGTGGGCCCTAAATCACATAATAACTCTTCATCAAATGTCTTGCTAATGAAAACCTTTGAGCTCCTCAACCGCAGCAGAGCTCCATATTCTATTAAACTATACAAGTAATTAATTGACGTGGCTAATTCGGAATCTCTTCGGTTTTATTTTATTTTATTATTCTTTTTTTTTTTGGACATTGTTTTAATTTTTTTTT
>NW_021414714.1:0-287 GCF_001605985.2 Dendrobium catenatum | reverse complement strand
CCCGAAGCGGGTCGGGTTTGGGTATGGAAAATTAACCCGTTTGAAAAACCGGGTCGGGTTCGGGTTGACCCAGAAACCCGGGAATGACCCGAACTGACTCGGAATAACACATAAACCATCTGCCCAAAGGACCCCGCCCGACCGCCCTTCGTCAGTTCCACAAAGGTTCCACGTCACGCACTCGAGCGCACACTGCATCCCGATTCGAGCCCTTGCGCTCGCCCCGCGGGCCACTTTCTCACGCGCGCGGCACGCTCTGCTCATTTCTTGCGCCCACCCCAAGTCCC
>NW_021414713.1:0-240 GCF_001605985.2 Dendrobium catenatum | reverse complement strand
TAAATCTATTAAACTAAACTCTTTCAATAGAAGAAATATTTGTTTTAACAAGTCCAACAAATAGTGTATCAAAATCTTTAACAAACTCTTTTAAATATTAATAGACTTCCCTCTTCCTAGCCCCCCTACAATTTCAAAAAGCTATAAATGACATTTAGATTTTGAATTAGGATTTCTCCCAACACTTTCTTTACTCCACAAATCTCTTCTTCTATTACGAGGAAGAGGTGTAACTTTTCC
>NW_021414712.1:0-608 GCF_001605985.2 Dendrobium catenatum | reverse complement strand
CGTACTGTACGATAGTGATCATACCATATGATGAATAGAGACAACATCTGGTCGTCCAGACCATCGTCCTGTACGAATAGTATTTTGTGGATCGTACCGTATGATATTATATCATACAGTACAAATTGTTTTTTAACTGTTCGTATATCTTCGTACCAGGATGAAGTCTATTTATGAAGATCGTACTATACGATGTTGAATCATACTGTATGAACAGTAACGGCTACTTTAGAAATCAGAGGTTTTTGGAGCGCGTTTTGAGATGTCAATCAAGTCCTTTTTCAGTAAGAATCACAGAGGGGGTGAACATAGTTAGAGAGGGATTCCAAGGGAGAGAGCTCTAGAGAAGTTCTTTAGGGTTGAGAGAGGAAGGAGAAGGTGAGAGTTGTGAGGGAGGAGAGGTGTGAGGGAGATCACACAGTTGCTCCGTACTTAATGCATCTTGCTCCTCCTGTGGCCCTAGAAGAATTTGAGGGAGGATCTACAAGAGAAAGGCTCGTCTACATCCGTGACCTCGAGGTTCTCTGCCTTCTCCAGGAGGGAGAAAAATGAAAAGGTTCTTTGCCGTCGCTAGGAGGGCGAAAATAGAGTTTGGCACTCCGCCACGC
>NW_021414711.1:0-202 GCF_001605985.2 Dendrobium catenatum | reverse complement strand
TCATCAATATTTGGATGTACATCAAATTGAAGATTTTTTGTATTTATCTGCCCCTAAGTATATGCATGCTAAGCTCCAGTAATAATTAAAACGAGTTAAGCTATAAAAAAGATTAAATTAATTAAGCATTTCAATTCATTCATACTTTTATTTTACATAGAATTTTCACATTTTTATTTTAATTATAACCTTTTTATTGTAT
>NW_021414710.1:0-286 GCF_001605985.2 Dendrobium catenatum | reverse complement strand
CGTAGTGCCCGTATCGAGTACTGAAAGCTGTCTTCAAGCTATTTTTTGTTCTGTCTGTTATACGATTTCTGTACGATTGTTCAAATTCTTACGGATACTTTTCTGATACATTTTCTGATGTGAGTTTCTGATGATTTTGATTGGTGATTGATGTCTTGATGAGCTGTTAGCTCATCCTTATTTTCTGCGTAGTTTTCAGGTTCTGGGAAAGGGAAGGAGGTCTTGGACTAGATGTTCTAAGTCTGATCTATGATTAGGTACTTGATACTTTTGATTTTTGTACAGT
>NW_021414709.1:0-219 GCF_001605985.2 Dendrobium catenatum | reverse complement strand
GTGAGAGGAAGGAGAAGGTGAATTTATGAGGGAGGAGAGTGAGAGGATCACACAGTTGCTCAAAGCTTGCTGCACGCTAGATACTGTTATGGTCAGAGACAATCTTGTGGGAAGCTTTGTAAGGGGGGGTCCTTCAAAGTCAGTGTTCTGTAAGGTACTTTTCCTTTTTCATCAGGGAGAAAAACGAGAAGGTTCGCTATGGTCATCGGGCGGAAGACA
>NW_021414708.1:0-216 GCF_001605985.2 Dendrobium catenatum | reverse complement strand
GGGGTGCTCTCGGAATTAATTTTTGAAGTTTCCAACTAGCTTTCGCCTCGAGATTCGTGCCCGATCAAGCTAATTTTGTGATGCCGTATCAGTTGCCCCCCTATTTTCGGACGTCGAAGCTCCAGAAGTCCGAAAATACTTGTTCCGAAATTTTACCTTGGCCGAATCGCAAAAAATTGCGTTCCGAAAATTAATGGCTTGCTCGAACTTGATCAT
>NW_021414707.1:0-248 GCF_001605985.2 Dendrobium catenatum | reverse complement strand
TATTCTAACATTTTACAGGCTGAATAATTTGTTAATTTTATTGAGCTTTCTTGTCAAAATGACCACACTGATGCTAATTTCAGTCTTTAAAGAAGTCCAAAGAGGATTTTTTTTTTAATTTCCAGGCTCAAGAAGAGTTCTTTTGGAAGCAAAAGCTACTGCAATGCACTTGGTTAAAGGTGATAACAATACTACATACTTCCATGCATTAGTTAAGAGAAAAAGGATTAAAAATAATATCAATAAAA
>NW_021414706.1:0-350 GCF_001605985.2 Dendrobium catenatum | reverse complement strand
AGTTCAAATCTATGAAAAACATCTAGAAAATCACCCTGAATAGCAGCTGGCTGATGTTTGGTCATCCAGAGATAACTAAGGTTTGTGAATTGATCGCCCCGATCGATTCTGAGATCGTCTAGGATGACGTGATTGAGCAATCAGACCTTAATTATCAGATTAATTTAGGCATAATTGTGTTGCATCATCTAGGATGATATCCTAGATGATGTCCAAAAAAAGAATATCTAAATAGATCTAGCAACTAATTCTTTCTAATTTTAGCCTATCATCCAGGATGATGAGCTTAATGATGGCTGCCTTAAGTAGGATGTCCTAATTAGGATTTTTATTTTTAACTAATCGCCCAG
>NW_021414705.1:0-272 GCF_001605985.2 Dendrobium catenatum | reverse complement strand
GAAGCTGTATGCCACCGGGTGGAAGTCCAGTGGCGGTCAGAGATTGTGTCGAGGCCTGACAACGGTTGGGCTGAAGTCCGACGGCGGTCGGTGGCCGAGTGGTGGTCCTACTATGGTTGGGCTAAAGTCCAGCGACAGTTGGCGACCAGGTCGAAGTCTTGCGATGGTAACAGCTGGGTGGTGGTCATACGATAGTCGAGCTGAAGTTTGACGACAGTCGGCGGCTGAGTGGTGGTTTGAAAACCGTTGGGCTAAAGTTCGGTGGTGATCTG
>NW_021414704.1:0-201 GCF_001605985.2 Dendrobium catenatum | reverse complement strand
GAGCTAGCCTTTATATAGAAGAAATGGAGGGTATTTCAGACATTTCCTAAGCCCTTGGAAAAGTATTAGATTCATTTAAAATTTTAATATATATAATTAATCAATTAAAATTTATAATGCATTTATCTTAAAATAAATTCAAACCCTTTTTTTTTCAAAGCCAATGCAATATTATGTTATGTAGCAAAATAATTTTATTTA
>NW_021414703.1:0-211 GCF_001605985.2 Dendrobium catenatum | reverse complement strand
AAATTATAGATATATTGGACTTTAGAAATGAAAAAAACCAATTAGTAAAATATTCTACTATAATTGAATTTTGGAAGAAAGAGAAAAATTCTATTTACCTATTATGAAATTATTTTATTTTTCATGTGATAAGACAATAGTGTACTTCTTAGGGGACCACATTTTTCTAAGTTGGATAGATAATAACAATCCAAATTTTAAAAATGATTGA
>NW_021414702.1:0-320 GCF_001605985.2 Dendrobium catenatum | reverse complement strand
ACTTAGAAAACCTTTAGGGGCCTAGTTGATTGTACGCGTCCCACCCTTAGGGCCTTATAGAAACTTCAATTATATTTAGAATTGCTTTTGTTTTATTTTTATTAGAACCCTAAAACCTTGCGACATCCGTATAGAAGTCTTAGGAATTAGAAAACACTTTTTAACCCTACAACACTAGTGATATATAAGGACAAAAATTAAGGACCGAGTCTTAAAAAATATAGACTTAGGATGCATGCTCCTTATAGGGTAGAGACATTTAAAACAAAAACTTAGTGACACATTTTCCTAGATTTTGATTTCTTTTAATTTACTAATGA
>NW_021414701.1:0-318 GCF_001605985.2 Dendrobium catenatum | reverse complement strand
TCTAAAATGGGATCTAGTGGATCGCATATTCATTATGATAGTTTTAAAATGTTTGCTTTTATTTTCTAGATTGTATTAGGTTTTTTCTTTTAATGCAAATTGCATTTCTTAAAAAAAAAAAGCAATTAACTAACCATCACCTATCTCACTCAGGTAAAATAAGCATCAAAGAAAGCATTGCAAGTTGGTTCCTTTCAAGTCCTTAAGGAAAGGCCATTAATATGGCAATGTAAGGACTGAGAGCAAAAGAAAGTAGCCCCATTTCAAGTCCCTTTTGTAATTCCGAATTAATGAGAACCTGCAGCTCGAGCATACCAG
>NW_021414700.1:0-254 GCF_001605985.2 Dendrobium catenatum | reverse complement strand
AAAACGCTATAGGCCTGGTTAGCAGATCAAAACACATGCACATTTTTTTTTGAGAAGAGATGCACATTTAATATTTGGTATTAGAGAATATTTGCTATCCTTATGTGATCAACATCAGTTGTTTATTCTTTTATGCCCCTATTCACTTTATAGTCACTGGCATTAATATTTCGATAAAGTTCAACTTCTTAAACCTTCGACACTTTCTCTTAATTGATGATGTATTATTTCAAGTGAATATATGATATAATCTA
>NW_021414699.1:0-878 GCF_001605985.2 Dendrobium catenatum | reverse complement strand
TGATATTTTCGACTAGGTATTTGGCTCTTTGTGAGCTGAAGTTATATTTGAATTTGTCCACCCCAACAGACTGTTGTGGAAGATAGATAGATTTTGCTTTGAGTGTTGATGGATAGATTTCAATTTTAAATATTTTTAGGATTTTTGGGATTTTGAGATTTTTGTGGAGTTTTCTAGGATTTTAGGGTGGAATTTGAAAGTGTTTGAAATGGACCCCTCCGGTTGAGATCTTCAATCAAAGCGGCCATTATCGGGGAGTTTGGGGGTCATTTCTCTTTATGAATTGAATCTTATCAACTCTATCGGGCTGTCGACAGTGGATCGGGTTTCATAGGCTTTATGCCATTTGATAGTGAATTCTTATTGTTGTAGGCCTTGAAGGCCCAATATGAATATTTTAAAGCAAATATATCGGTCGCCACAACTTTATATTTTAGGATTTATGCCCTTATTAGTGAATTCGTATTGTTATAGACCTTTGGAGGCTAATATGAATGTATTGAAACAAATATACAGGTCACCATCACTTTATACTTGTTTGATTATTCTAACCCTATCGACTTCTATTGACTCGTATAGAAGGACCGGGTTTGAACTTGAATTCACTTATTGACCCGCGCAGCATCCCTAGACGTCACGTGTGTACCAATAACACGCTCATCGGGGCCCATGCGGGTTTTATAATTATTTTCACCCCTTTTAGAGTACCTATGTGTATACAATTTATAGTGCACGTGCAGGGGTATTCTTGGAATAAACGCCTTATGTCTGCTTGTACGGAGGTTGTAGATCCGGTGACGTGGCGTAGCAGCCTTGCTTGCAGTGGATCAATGTATTTTATACCATTGATTGCAAATGTGTTGTAGCATTTGTTATTC
>NW_021414698.1:0-238 GCF_001605985.2 Dendrobium catenatum | reverse complement strand
ATTAATCACCAAAAAGAGGAAAAATTATTACGTCCTCTCATCACCAAAAAACTCGGTTTTTGCTTGGTATTGCTAGGTATTATTTGATAATAACGAGGAATATCATCATGTGAAGACCAATATCGAATTATATCGAGTTATACCAAGCTATACCAAGCAATACCGAGCAAAAACCAAGTTTCTTCTAGGAAAAATTAGGTATTTTTTTTTGTATTTCTCGGTATTGCTCGGTATAGCT
>NW_021414697.1:0-684 GCF_001605985.2 Dendrobium catenatum | reverse complement strand
ATGCTATGAGTACACGTTGCGTGATCCTTGCTTATATTGTGCATACTTTATGCGTGCGTATAATTTGCTGCCATGTTTTCTGCAATGTGCGTTCTTGTGCGTATGTTATGCATATACTATGCGTGATAAGTGCTTATGATGTGCGTATTGTTTGCGTTTGTATAATTTGCTGCCATGTTTCCTGCATTGTGCGTTATAGTGCGTTTGTTGTGCGTAATATATGTGTATGTTATGCATACACTGTGCGTGATTGTTGCTTATATTATGCATATGTTGTACGTTTTTTGTGTGTATCTCATTTACTTATTTTTTATTTTTTATAATTTTCAGATATATGTTCGTCCAATTACCTATCGATGCTATGATTTTTCGTTTCGAACAATCTGTGATAACTTTGGTCAGCAAATTACTCCTGAAGTCAAGGACACATTGAAACGTTTAAAGATGATACAGTTTTTGGAATTTTCTGGGTTTGAGCTGATCTCAAGGTGGGACATTTCAAAACAATGCTTTGTTATAAAAGGTCAACACATCCTTTCACTGCTGATGAAGTGGCCCTTCTTATTGGTCTGCCAAATAAAGGAGAAGAAATATCCTGGCATTTCTTAGCACATACTTCAGTTATGTCAACGGAAATAAGGACAGACATGATGGAGTTGAACAAGCAACCCCCCCCCCCCCCCC
>NW_021414696.1:0-277 GCF_001605985.2 Dendrobium catenatum | reverse complement strand
TTCTGATTTTCACTAGATTGCTCAATCCTATCAAACATTGAGGGCTTAGGGGCTACAGGAGCAGTTCGAGACCCGCATCCCAAAGTGAATTCTAGGATAGGTTTCTGATTTGCAACTTCACTAGTTGGAACAATAGTGAACTTAGGTCCACTAACAGACAACTGCAATTCCTCAAATCCTTTTCCAAACTTGATTACACTACCATTACCAAACGGATTATAGGACAGATTTATGTTGTCTGACAGGGAGAAGATTAATTTACCCGTCATTTTTCTTG
>NW_021414695.1:0-936 GCF_001605985.2 Dendrobium catenatum | reverse complement strand
AATAAATATTAATTAAAAAAACTTAACATTTAACTATGTTAAATAATAATTTAAAATATGTTAAATATTTTTAATCTATTTTAATTTTAAATTAAAGAGGTTTAAAACTGAACAATTTGATATAAAACACAAATTTTTTGCATTTAAAATTATTTTTTTAATAATTTATTGAAGTTTCAGGTAATTAATTGGTTTTAAAATTAATTTAAACCCTTTAATTAACAGGTGGCGGCAGACTGGACACGTGGCATTGGCTGATTCGTTCAACGTAGACAGCGGCGGTGCGGGCAATCATTGGGATTGATTGCGAGAGAGCCCCACGCACTTTCTACACGACAGAAAACGACTGGGCCACTCGGACGGTGGCGGTCAGCTGACGCGGCTCACTTAACTAGCGCGGCATCGCGATGAGCCGTTAGATCTAACGCAGTTTGATCTAACGGCAAGTATCAGACCACACATATGATAGCAATCCAACAGTCCAGCTTGATCCCGCGGTTTCGAATAGACATCGAGGATCTCGCCAGACTGATGAAGGAGAAGAAACTACGCTGACGGGCTGTTACAAGGAGGATTTAACTCAAGTAGGCTGTACATCTAGATTTGCTAATTCTAAAGCGATTAAATTTTGAAGGCAATTTGGCATGATCGTTGTTAAATTCTGTTGAATTTTTAGGGGTTGTTTGGCAACAAGTGAGATTTTATTTTAGTAGGATTTAGTAAATCCTGTAAATTCAGATTTAATAAATTCAGCGATGTTAAATCTTCAAAATTGTTTTGTACGACAAATATTAAATCATGTTAAAACATGAGAAATTGTTTGTTAACATATTTCAGGATTTATGATAGTTATGAATTTAAATGTGAAAAAGATAAATACAATAAAAAGCTAAATTTATTATTAAAAATAAAAAAAATAATTTGTTATGAATTTAA
>NW_021414694.1:0-904 GCF_001605985.2 Dendrobium catenatum | reverse complement strand
TATATATATATATATTATGCACAAATCTCGAGACAAAATCAAGTGGGAAACTTTTGATTTCAGCAAACTTATAGTCGAACTGAACGTCTCGAAAAAACAAACCCAAGGATACCAAATTCAACCCAATCCAAGCCCAAATAGGTCAAATCAAAGACCCGAAGTGCATTCGAAAAGTTCAAACCACAAATTGGATGATCAAAAGATTTTCAAATATGGCATGCTTATAGTCGAATCGAGTGTCTCGACAAGATGAATCCAACGAGCCCAAGATCGCCAAATTCAGATATCATTAAGATACTCAAATGCTCAATGAACGGTCCACGACCAAGGGAGTCGATATCAGCCGCCGTTCATAACACTCCCAACATGTCATTGATCTTCTCCTTATTTATTGGTTATGTCACTCCCAAAAAATTACAAATAGACCCCTCATTCTTTAGGTAAGGAACTCAAGCAAAGAAGAGAGAGAGAGAGAGAGAAACTAGAGTTCTTTTACCACGAGACCTCTCCTCGACCACCGTCGGACCACCGATTAACGTCGGACCACCGCTGGATCACTAGCCATCTTTGAACTTCTGCCCGACTACAAACCAACACCAGACTTCCGTCCGGCTATCAATTGACAACGGGTTTCTAATCAACTCTCTAAACTATTGTAATTTCAACGTCCTCAAGGCTCGAGATGGGTCAATTTTTGTAATCTTTTCAAATAATAGTGGAATCATTTTGACTGGGCGTGGCCCCATGGTTTTTCCTTTTTCCGAGGTTTTCCACGTAAAAGTTATGTTGTTTTTACTATTTTTGTTTGTGAGTTGGATACTCGTATAATGCTACGACGCACATGTTTTTTTATTTTACCGCCGCGAATATTCTAGTCCGCAATATATATATATATATATATATA
>NW_021414693.1:0-711 GCF_001605985.2 Dendrobium catenatum | reverse complement strand
GTATATATAGTCCATGTTCAATTGGGCTTCATCAAAAGGAGTTTCAATCATTATCAATTATGTGACAATGGACAAAAGAGGAGTCAAATTTATATGATCACCAACTTTGGGAATGATAGAGGTTCTCAAGACACGCTGGATCATCCTTGCATTCTGGTTAAGAGTGTACTCATGAGACAGTTGGGTTACTTGTGGAACACCTCTAAGAGATTGGTTTATTTGTGACCAGTTAAAATATGCATTAGAGGTTAAGGTGTGTGCTCTGACTCCTTGGGTTCTAAGGTGAAGGAAGTTGCATAAGTCTTCCTCAGTGATCTCTACTCACTGCATGAAAAAATAAGAGGTAATCCTGACGTGATATTGATTTACCTTCATGTTAGTAAGAAAAATATAAAAGATTTCTTTATGGAAGGCATAAATAAGAGGTCAGGATAAAAGTAAATTGGGTTGAGGCAAAAAGTAGCATAACAGAGAATGTCACTTTGAATTAGAAGTTTAGAGGGAGTAATTTTGGCAGCAATGTATCGATCATATGTTTCCTCATTCTCCTTCAATAGAAAGTTCTCTTCTCTACCAGATCGAGAGGATGAGCCCTTGGAGGTGCGAGCATGTTTGCTACTATTGGCCATTTTTAAAGTTAGTACTCAAGAAGGTTTGGGATCGAATGAGAATGCGAAGAAAAATTGAAGATCCAACGATAAAATCTCCTAA
>NW_021414692.1:0-335 GCF_001605985.2 Dendrobium catenatum | reverse complement strand
GTCTCCACAGACAAATTCATTACACTTACCTGTAGGTGAGATGAGTATTACTTTGCAAGATGTTGCTCTGATAATGGGCCTTCAGATTGATGGGTAAGAATTGGTTGGGAACAGTTTTGTACGGCCCGATAGACAATGGGCTAGTTTGCTGAATTATTGTGATGATCTATTAGGGCAGCACCCTGAGCGATATATCATTTATCATGATCCACTCAACCCGCTAGTATCTTTAAAGTTCAGGATGGGACAAGCACAGGCTCAAACTTGGTTAACTTTCAGATGGCTATGTTGGACCTTCTATAGGGATTCCTATTTGGACTTGAACGAGCTAGATT
>NW_021414691.1:0-239 GCF_001605985.2 Dendrobium catenatum | reverse complement strand
GACCGTAGGATGTTAATGCTTCCGTCGGCGTTGAAGAGTAATCCCCACTCAAACTCCGGATCTGCCATACATACTTGATGTAGAGGAATTCTTCCGAAGGGAAGGGAGCTAGGAGGTGGTGAGGGAGAGTCTTTGAGTTGAAAGGAGGAGGAGGGGATGGAGAGGTGAGCCGGCGGGATTTCCAAGGGGAAAAGGGGGCTCAGCCACGGTTGGGAGAAGGGGTGATGTGTGGTGGGGAA
>NW_021414690.1:0-302 GCF_001605985.2 Dendrobium catenatum | reverse complement strand
GCCTCAGCTTATGAAACATCTGCATATGTCTATCCAGTTCTTCCTCTTTGCTACGACTCATTTTGCTCTGAGCATCCCCCATTACATGTGCAATCGCAGTAGCTAACTGTATCATACTCTCTGAAGGTACTGGGGCTGCGCTGTGTTGCTCATTCGGTACACTGGATTCTGCTGGATGATCCATAGCTTTTCACCTGCACAATTCAGAACAGATGATACACACATGCAATGATGTATGCCAATGAAGTTCTTAAAGCTACCCAATTTACCCAATGCTCAATCCAATCCTACAACTCTGGTAA
>NW_021414689.1:0-223 GCF_001605985.2 Dendrobium catenatum | reverse complement strand
ACAGAATTCAGAATTCAAATCCTATCGGAACAGAACATAATCGTGTCATAATAGTATCAGAAATCATATCAGAATCAGAAATAAAACAGAAATCATTATAATATCACATCATAGCTGATAGCACTTACAGAAATCAGAAAATCACATCAATCACATCAAGAGTACAAAAAATCAGATAATATTTAATTCAGAACAAATCTTCCTTCAAGATATCATAACTTCC
>NW_021414688.1:0-236 GCF_001605985.2 Dendrobium catenatum | reverse complement strand
AGAAATTATATAGATTTTTTAAATCATAAAATATTTAAGATGCGTTTTGAACACGCGTGTCTAATTTGTATTTAATATTTTTAATTGGGCACATTTTTTACGTGTCTGATATGTGTCGGAGGCGTGTCGAACACGTGTTGTGTAGAATACATGTCGGACAATGCACGCCTCTTTGAGGAGAAGTGTCGGTGCATCATAGCCTACATCACAAACACATTTCTTAAATTTCAGTACCC
>NW_021414687.1:0-1028 GCF_001605985.2 Dendrobium catenatum | reverse complement strand
TTGTTCTAGATGTCACACTAGGGCTTTCATTTAGTGGGTCTCCAAAACTTCGTTCGGATGTCACACTAAGATTTTCTTTTAGTGGATCTCCTAAATTTTATTTGGATGTCACACTACGATTTTCATTTTCAGATCCCAAAGAGCCCATCTCGGTGTCTTGGTAGATCTTTTAGATACACTTGTAATCTTTAGTGTAGTTGATATATTTGGTCTTGGTCAAATAGAGATCTTTTGCTCTTCTTTTGCACCACTGTCACTTTTGCTTCTAGCAATTTTATATCATTTGGAATTTATCTAATTTTTGCAGATTCATTAGTCGATGGAACTTTGCTGCCTTAGGCTCTCCACAGTTGCTTTTGGGTTCAGGTACACTTTCCCTCTTTTTTCTTAGTTTTGATTTCATGCTCATACTGACACTGCTTTGTATTTTATGCAGGCCTCCACAAGAAGAGGATCCAAGCTTCAGCCAGTTTACTATCTCAGGAGACTTCAGTTTTGACACGTTTTTACTTTGTTTATACTGTTCTTTTATTTTTTAGTTGCTTTCTGACTTTTTTGTTGCTCTGCGCAGGCTTCAAGAGGAGCAGGATACTTTTTCGTGAGCCACCCCAGGAGACTACTGTTTCAGGTACAAGTTTCTTTTTGTGGCTTCTTACATATGTTTTTTATGATTCTTCTTCTTTCTGCTGACTTCTCTTTTGCTTTGTGCAGGTCCTAGAAGTGCAGAATACCTGGTCTTTGGAAGGAGCAAAATAAAATTGTCAGCTTCCTCTTCAGGCGTAGTTTAGGAGACAGATTTCAGTCCTCTGTGAAGGACATTGTACTTTTCCTTTTCTTTCAGCTAATGCAATCTTGTAAAAAGGTGTAGTCCACAAATTTGTATATGAATTTCTGAACTTAATAAAATAAAGTTATTTTATAAATTCAGTTGTTGACGAGCTCTCTTTTTACTGCCCTTGAGACTTCTGTGGTTATATCCTGATTCGTGCTCGTAGTATTTTAAATATTTATTTGGAGATCTCGGCATG
>NW_021414686.1:0-237 GCF_001605985.2 Dendrobium catenatum | reverse complement strand
GAGTGAGGCCTACGGAGAAAGCCATGAGGCGGATGGCCTGGAAGGAGCGAGCAAGGGCGGCGAGGGAGACATGAGCGGCAGAGCCGGAGAGGGCGAGAAGGATTCCGGTGGGCCCGGGGATTGTGGAGCGCTTGCGGGAGAGAGCCCATGCGAGACCGCCGGGAGAGAAGAAGAGAGCGGCGATGATAATGATAGAAGCTGCTAGAGCTGGAGGAAGTGTTGGGGAGATAAAAGTAA
>NW_021414685.1:0-214 GCF_001605985.2 Dendrobium catenatum | reverse complement strand
GATGGCTGCTGCGGCTCCTTCCTCCTCCTGGGGGAAAACTTCTGAGCCGGTGATGCAGAAAAACAAAGGTTTCTTCAACCTGGAAGATGATACTCCGAAATCTCCTTCTACATCTAGATCCTTTAAAGAGGTTCTCTCTGGAAAAGTCGCATCAGGTGATGAACTTCCATCTCTTATGCAATCTTCTTTTAACGGGGTTCCTGCGGTTTTACTT
>NW_021414684.1:0-268 GCF_001605985.2 Dendrobium catenatum | reverse complement strand
TCTTCTTCGAGGCCCACTAATTTAATTATTTTTTTTTCTTTTTAGTTACCTTTGCAAATATCAATGCAACTGAGTTTCGTTCGAGTTGTTACCAAAATTTTACTTTCCAAATTCCCATAAGTCAAAAGGACGAGGACCTCCCATTTACTCTTATCCTTCTTCTCATCATCCTCCCAAATATCATCTAGAATTTCCATCTAATCAGCTTTTTTAAAGGCTGCCATCCCCACCTCCCTCCAACCAAACAAAAGTAATCATAGCCCTTGGT
>NW_021414683.1:0-206 GCF_001605985.2 Dendrobium catenatum | reverse complement strand
ATTTTTATAATAACAAATTTTATTATGTTTGATGCTAATTTTTCATATTTTTGTGATATTTTGTTTTATTTTTATGCACACTAACATTCTAAGAAATCAGTAACAGTTCACTTATAATTCTGATCAGCTCAAGCCTAGATAGACTAGTGTTACAGTCAATTTTCACTTATAATTCATACTATACAAAGTGTTGTGCTTTATCAAAA
>NW_021414682.1:0-3430 GCF_001605985.2 Dendrobium catenatum | reverse complement strand
TCCTCTACATCCAGTGAAAGGACCTAATAATTGCTCCATAAATAGACACTAAATATGATATTCAATCTACTACAGTCAAGTAAGTAATAATCTTATAATCATTATATATTTATTATAATCAATTAATTTTCCATTTATATTTTTATCTAACTGGATGGTTGGATTCATTAGTGCTTTTATACTTTTAGAACCTTCCATATCAAATTTCTTCAAGATTTTTTAATGTATTTTAGCTAACTAAGGAAGGCACCATATTCTGTTTGTTTTATACTAAACCCAAGAAAATAAGTTAGCTCACCCATCATAGATTTTCATAGCGGCAGAAAACTCATTACATAGATTTTCAATTATGAATCCAAATAGTATATCATCAACATAAATTTAGACTAAGTATGTCATCTCCAACTTTTCTAAGAAATAAAGTGGTGTTTACACCACCCTTAACAAATGCTTTTTCTAAAAGAAAGTTTCTGAGCCTAACATACCATGTCCTAGATCCTTATTTCAACCTATACATTGCTTTCTTAAGTTTGTAAACATCAAGTGGAAATGAAGAATTCTCAAACCCTGTGTTATTCTACATACACTTCATTTTTTATAACACTATTTTAAAATGCACTCTTTACATCCATTTGGTACAACTTGAAGCATGTAAATACTAGCAAAACTCTTGTGACTTCTAATATATTTATTAGGGTAACATTTTTCTCAAAATCAATACCCTCTATCTTATTATAATCCTTAGCTACTAACCTTACTTTATTTCTAATCACTGACCCTGAGTCATTCAACTTATTCTTAAAATCCTATTTAGTACCAACTACACTTTGAGCATTGGGTCTAATAACCAACTCCCATGCATATTTTCTAACAAATTGATTCAGCTCTTCTTACATTGCTAAGATCCAGAATTCATCATTTAGAGCTTATTCTATACTAGTTAGTTCTAACATTAAAATCAATGCAATGTGACTAACTTCTTTCCTAAGGCCTTGCCTAGGTCTAACCCCTACAAATGGATCTCTTGTGATGAGCTCTCAAGGGTGACTAAAAACGTATATCCATTCTATAGGCAAAGGATCCTGATTAGGTTTTTCTTTATTTTTTAGGCTGATACTTTCTGCTCTATGGGTAATCTCAACCTCATCATCATTATTTATCCTAGTCTTAAAATATCCATCTAACTCATTAAAGACTAAGTGGGTGGGTTCCTCTACAACTAAGATTCTTTTATTAAATACTCTATAGGCTTTACCTATTGAGGAATAAATTAAGAAAAATACCTTAAATCTAACCCATATGAATCTAAATTAGTCATCCATAATCATAAATTTAAAACACTTACTACCTAGACTAACTGTATTAATAGGTCCAAACAGGTTCATATGGAGCATTTTTAATGGTCTAGTGGTTATAATCTCCTTAATAGAATGAAATGAAGATCTATTATGATCTCTTATCTGATAAGCATTACACAGGTGATCCTTAGTGAACTCTGATTTAGAGATGCCTCTAACTAGATCCTGTTGAGCTATCTTTCAAAGTGTATTTATACTAGTATGATATAGTCGACAATGATATAGCCAATACACATTTATATTGGTTTAAAGAAAAAAATATTATCAGATGTATCAATGCAATTCAAGCCAAGCATGTAATTTTTCCATTTATAGAAATAAGGCATTTTTTAGAAAGAAACTTAATGTTAAAGTCTTTATCACACTATTAATTAATACTAAGCAAATTATGTTTCAACTCTTCTGCAAAAAGAACATTTTTTTATAGTGAAACCATTAGATTTGGAAATCATAAATATGCCTATCACTTTTCTAAAATATTATCTCCCAAGATTACTTTACCTCCACTCCTGGCTTCCATTGTTATAACTACTTCAAATCTCTCATTTTATGTCTCGAGCAGCTACTATCCAGGTACCACAAGCTCTCAATGGCCCTCTTATGAGAGAATTTTTCATCTTGGTTAGAGTTTTCAATAAAAACATTTGCCATTGAACACATATTGGTTACCTTATCTTTAAGTTTTGGTTTTAAGGAGTTTTAAGCTGAGTTTGCCTACAATGCTTTTTGCATCTTCTGCTTGCCCTTTTCAAAATTTGACTTTTATTCACCCTTTAGAGTGGTCCTGAGGTTGTGGTAATCAATTCTTAAATATTAAGGCTTCTTACAATCAAAGAAAATTATGTCAGATGAAAACTTATTGAATTTATCATTTTTACATTCATTTTTTAATGGTAGTGCATCTATTTCCATTTCATGAAGATTTTAAACTGCAGGTCATCAATGTTATTTCCTAACTCCCATCAGCTCTTGAATCACTACTCTTCGTGTCATTTACTTACACAGTTATTTCTTTCTTTTTGTTATATGCATCTTAAAGTCTTAGGCTCACATTTTGAATTAGAAAGTCATCAATGATATACCCTCACTCCCATCAGCTCTTGAATCATTGCTCTCAGAGTCATTTACTAGCATGATTCTTTCTTTCTTCTTGTCACCTACTAAGATCTTAAAGTTAGAATCTTAAAGTCTTTGGCTCACATTTTGTTCATAAGAAATAAGATAGCCCAATAAATTATCAATAGAGTACATACTAAGATCTTTAGACTCACATATTGCAATGACTTTTGCATCAAGGGAATGAAACAAATAATATAATATTTTGTTCACTTTTTTAGAGTTTGATAGTTCTCTACCTAAGGCATGCAACGAGGTTACTATCTTTGTGAACCTAATATACATATAAGATATTATTTCACCAGGTTTCATGCAAAATAATTAATATTCATGTAATATCAAGTTTAAGCATGATTGTTTAACTTCATTGGTGCCTTCATATGAAATGCACAATCTATCTCAAATATTCTTTCCATTAGTACATGTTGATACATGCATATAATCTTTAGATTTTTAAAGCACATAAATAATTGTTCAAACATTTTGTATTTAGTTGAGCTAAATCTCAATCTTCTATACTCTATTCATTAAAAGGGATTTCTACTTTCAAGCCATTAACAATACAATATGGAGTAGCATATCCTGCTTTAATCATATGCTATATGCAATAAGCAATCGATTGCAAGAAAGTAGACAGATGTATTTTCCAAAAAATATGAGGTATGTTATCAAACAGAGGTGGATGGGTAAGGAAATATCCTTTTGTTGTATTACAATTACCAAAGTGTGCCATTGGATCAAACTTTAGGTGTTAAAATCATAAAAATAAGAGAACCCCCTCTAATACCTTTTAAAAATTGAATAATTTATTGTAAAACTAATTGAATGTTGGAATGACACACAAAGAAAGGGGTGAATTGATATTTAAACAAACTTTCTTAAAATAGTTTTAAATTAAAGAACCAAATTCAGAATTTTAATGCAAAAAAAAAATAAAATATAATTTTTTTTTTATT
>NW_021414681.1:0-325 GCF_001605985.2 Dendrobium catenatum | reverse complement strand
TATCATTTATTAAATGAACTTTCTAATCCCTATTTTCCTTGTTTTCATCTTTATATTTGCATGAAATACGAGGAACGGTACCGGTCGAGAGAACAAAAGGACAAGGAGCTAATGACGTCAGTCGCTTCTATCCAATCGTGTAGAGGTGTTATGGGCGGAACCATCGGGTCGTAGCCCCCGGTGACTGTGAGTATTCTAAAACTTAGAAAACCTTTAGGGGTTCCTTGATGTGGTGTGCATGAACCCTTCCTTTAGGTCCCTGTAGTAACTTCAATTTTATTAGGATTACTTTTATTTTATTTTAGATCCTTAAATTCCTTTTACA
>NW_021414680.1:0-307 GCF_001605985.2 Dendrobium catenatum | reverse complement strand
TATTGATACAATTTTAGAAATTCCTCTTCAGCTTCATAAGAAGGATGTTATTTTATTCTCCATGTCTTCTTCGGGCAACTTTATTTTAAAGGAAGCTTGGAATTCTTTTAGAATTAAAAAGGAAAAGTCGATTATTTACCCTTCTATCTGGCATATTAATTTCCCCTTATCGTATTCTATTTTATATTGGAAATGTCTTAAAGGCTATATAGCAGTGGACGTGAGGCTCCAGATGAAAGGTTTTCAATTTTCCTCTAAATGCCAATGTTATTCGGATATTGAAACCATTGATCACATCTTTATCTCT
>NW_021414679.1:0-1026 GCF_001605985.2 Dendrobium catenatum | reverse complement strand
GAGGAGCTTCGTGTTGCAAATCTATTTTTCATGGATTATGTTTTGATGATTAGCAAACACTCTTGTTTCTCCTCAACTGCCTTTTGTACTAACATTTCAGGGCCACAAGATCAGACGGCAATCGGAACTAGCTCAAGATTGGGTAGACTAGGTCTGAGTCAGTCTGTATGTTTCTTTTTCCCTTTATTGAGTCAATTGTAATCATTGAAGCGTTTTGATGCTAAGTAACCCTACACACACACTTGAGTGATTTTTTTCTATCTGACTTAAAATTTCTTTTTTTACTCACGTCATCCCGAACAATATTATTATCGTCATTGACGATAAGGTTCAAAACAGAAACCCTAATCAATCATCTTAGTTAAGGCAGCCGTCATTAACCGATCGTCCTGGATGAAATATGTATCGGCCAGGACAATAGGCTTAAAATAGAAAGAATCAGCCTCTATGATCTATTTAGGCATTCTTTATTTTTGGTAATCGATTAGGACGATCTTGTATCATCCTATACGATTTGATACAATTATGCATAAATTAATATGGCAATTAAGGAAATAAATTAAGGATAATTGATATAATCACATCGTCGTGGACAATCGCAAGATCGGTCGAGACGATCAGTTCAAAAACCTTAGTTGCTCCTGGACGATAAATATTGGACAGCGCAAATTCCAGGCGATGGTCAGGCTGATTAGGTTCGGCTAGCTCAAATTCCGGGCGATGCTCTGAATGATTTTCCTCTGATTTGAACTAATCGTCCGAGATGATCGTGAGATCGGCATGGACGATCAAGCTATTTTGGAATCATCCAAAACTCTTTTCAGAGCGATTGTCTGGCCGATGGTCTATGATTTGAACTAATCATACATGATAATTTATAATCATCCTGGACGATAGGAACACTTTTCTTCTATTCATCCCAGATCATCCCAGCTGATTATGCTTAAATTGCACTGATCAAACAGGATGATATTAATATCGCCCTAGACGATAATGTCGGCAACTTGTAATTAATGAGCTATTTTG
>NW_021414678.1:0-268 GCF_001605985.2 Dendrobium catenatum | reverse complement strand
TTTGTGAAATTCATGCATAATATCAGCCCCATATTTAGGTTTCATAGTTCTATGCAACAGAGAATTCGATTTCTGAAGAAAATTCCAGGCTAAATTGGATCTGAGAGCTCCAATTCTAAGCAAAGGAGAGTGCAAACCCAAGCCACCAAATCTCCTTGGTTTACATATATCATCCCAAGCAACATAATGCATACCTTTAGAACCATCTTTTTTATTCCACAAACAAATTCCTACATAACTTTTCAAGTTCAAGAAGCACTCTTTTGGG
>NW_021414677.1:0-912 GCF_001605985.2 Dendrobium catenatum | reverse complement strand
GCTTGATGTAGCTTGACTCGATATCAAATATGATTTTAAATCGATCTTGAGTTGAGGTTAAGTCGACCTAAGATTGGATTGTTCACAACCCTCGAAATGACTACTCAATCTATAGAAGTCAATGAAGCTATTAATTACTACTCAACCTATAGAGAATATAAAGATTTTGAATCAGGATGTCGCCAGTCATCATGCAACCGTGAATAATTGGCACTTCGAGAAAAAAACATATAATGATTTACTAGTGCTATCAATGGTAGATTAAAGACTAGTTGAGCAACTAATTAGTAGGGAACACTACAAGAAGCCGTAGTAGAGGAAGCTGCAGAATAATATGTCTCACAATGGCGTTGAAACAACAGTAACTGAAGGTATTTTGGGCTCCATCTCAAGCATGATGATCTCTATAAGCAATATAGACACAAGTTCAATCTTAGGTACAACATTTATCACTTGAAAAAAGCCAACTCAAACTCAAATATATTCCTGAACATACAATGGGCTACAAATTGATCACCACCATCATAATAATCATCTATCTCAACATATTCATCTGCCTAACAAGCAGGAACACTTCCAAACATCTTTCATGATTGTGTAATACACAACACGTTTTCAATATGCCGTGACACCTACTTGCAAGCTCAAAATTGTGTCAAAGCATTTCAAGACAAAATTAGGTGTCTTACAAGGTTAGACACGAAGTGACGTACGTAGTTTGGACATAACCCACCGCAAGGACTCGCCCTTTAAGACATTAATATACTTGCAATATATGGAACAATTGACAATGATTAATGAATGTTAATATTTGACTGTAGATAAAAAATAATACATATCACAAGTGATAAGGCATTTCTTTTATTATTAATGATATTTTCTTTTATTATTGTAAGTTTCTTTTGTAGTATA
>NW_021414676.1:0-240 GCF_001605985.2 Dendrobium catenatum | reverse complement strand
GAGGAAGTATGGACTTTAGTTGGGTGCAACTGTTATAGGGACCATAATCGAGCTACTGAGATCAAGGAGACCGTTATCTAGTGACATAGGTCAATGGGACCATAGTCGACAGGTGAAGGTCGACGTAGGGATCATAGTCGGGCGACAATGGTCACAGAGACCGTAGTCAGGTTACTTAGGTGGAGGGAACTATTATATAGTGATAAATGTCATAGAGACCATAATCGATGAGCAAAAGAG
>NW_021414675.1:0-221 GCF_001605985.2 Dendrobium catenatum | reverse complement strand
TTAGATCTAAAAGTAAACCATAATTTATGAGAAAAAGTAATGGCCGAATCAAAGATATTCTTGCACCCCATCCCCCCTTCCTCTAAAGGCCCACAAATTTTAGACCAAGCAGCCCAATGAATAGCATTGGAGTTTAAATTAGAACCCCAAAAAAATCTGTTAATCAGTCTCTCCATTTTAGAACAGATATTAAAAGAAGGCATTAAGGTATGAAAAAGGTA
>NW_021414674.1:0-276 GCF_001605985.2 Dendrobium catenatum | reverse complement strand
GTGAGGGCCTCAAGTGGTGGTCCTGTGGAGCAACGACGTCAGGTGGTGGTCCGACGGAGGTGAGGGCCTCATGCGGTGGTCTGGCAGAGTAACGACGTCAAGAGGTGGTCCGGCGGAACAACGATGTAAGGAGGTTGTCTGGCAGAGGTGAGGGCCTCAAGTGGTGGTCCGGCGGAGCAACGACATCAGGCGGTGGTAGGGCGGAGGTGAGGGTCTTAAGTGGTGGTCCGGTGGTGGTTGAGGAGGAGCTTCTTCCTTCTCTTGTTCCTTCTTCTC
>NW_021414673.1:0-400 GCF_001605985.2 Dendrobium catenatum | reverse complement strand
GAAAAAAATGCCATTATGAAAGAGAAAGCAAGCATTAATTATTAAATTGAATAACAATATATAGACTACGTTGCACCGATACATCTATTTATTAAGGCGTGTTATATACGATACACGTATACGCCTCCGATACGACACTGATACGTGTCGTATACAGCAAAGGCGTATCCAACACACGTGTCCGTTGAAAAACAAAAAAAAAAAATCCGAAAAAGAGACTCGTCGTATATACTTCCGCGGCTGCAGGTGAGGTTCTCTCATTTACCAGAAGAATTTGAGTCTCTTGATGAGATGAGAATATTAGAAATTGCTAAACTTTCACTTGATAAGTCTAAATTAGAAGCTATGATATTTATTGAAGATGGATGGTATATTCTGTTCAAAGACAAACCACTGAAGA
>NW_021414672.1:0-254 GCF_001605985.2 Dendrobium catenatum | reverse complement strand
TCTTCATTACGATTACACCATGCAACAAATATGCTAGGATGAAGGTAATTGATATTAAAAGTGCTTAGAGCAACGATCTTCAAATCCTATGTCATATTTTTACTCAATTCCATTTTCTCTATTTTATCGTCAACCTGAATAATCCTCTTCTCCAACCTGCAAGTCAACATGATTAAGTGGCATGAGGGAGAAATTTACAAATCTAAGGAATGGTGTATTGATTTAATTCCATACAACTCAGGGACCACATTTTT
>NW_021414671.1:0-671 GCF_001605985.2 Dendrobium catenatum | reverse complement strand
TTAATGAGCTCCTACGCATGTTGGTTTCACATCACATCTCCTCTCTAGAAAGTGGCTCTAGAGGTGGCATGTCGTCCGCTCCCTCAATGACGTTCACTTCCGAATTTTTCCTCCCCCTAAACGGGTTCAGATTTCCTCATACGCCATGGCCTCCGGTGGTCTCTCTTATTTTCGACGTCGTAGGATTGGTCTTCATCTCTAGCAATTTCTTCAACATCTCTTCCATCACCGTAAATTTCCCTTCCAGTTTTTCATTGTTGGTGGTGATTTGATTTTGAAAATCAAAGAATTTTTCCTCCAAGTCTGATTTGAATTGACCGATCTCGCATTCCAAGACTTTCACCTTCTTCCCGGCCATCTCTCTTCTTCTCAAGAATCACAAGAGATCTTCTTCCGGAAAAAAAAACCCGCTGAAATTTTAGAATTACAGCCGTCGATTGTCCCAAATCGATGCTCTGATACCAATTTGATAGAAAATACTTGAGTTCGCAAGTAACCCTAAGGTAATACTTGTGTTCGCAAGCACACCTAACCCAAATCGATGATCAAACAACAAGATTACTGCTGTCCACAACACAGATCTGTTGTCCACAATAGAAAAACAGCAAATCCAGAAGAAACCAGAGAAGAATTGATATGAAATCTGAATAAAAACCAAGAAAATAACTTGT
>NW_021414670.1:0-323 GCF_001605985.2 Dendrobium catenatum | reverse complement strand
GGAAGGTGCTCAATCTCTCATACCAAGCCCTAGGTGCTTGTTTTAATCCATATAATACCTTTTTCAATTTGAAAACATGATTTGGGTATTTTGAATTTTCAAAACCTTGTGGTTGTTCTACAAAAATATCTTCTTCAATTACCCCATTTAAGAAGGCACTTTTCACATCCATTTGATATTGAATCCTTTAAAACAGGCAAAGGCTAGCAAAACCCTAATTGCTTTAAGTCTAGCTATAGGGGCAAAAGTCTCTTCAAAATCAATCCCTTCAATCTGATTATACCTCTTAGCAACTAATCTAGCCTTATTTCTAATGACTACAC
>NW_021414669.1:0-1878 GCF_001605985.2 Dendrobium catenatum | reverse complement strand
TTAAGAGTAAAATTTTTATTTAAATATAATAAAGAAAGGTCATTTCTAATATTTTCTAACAAAGTCTTTTTAGGTCTACCTCTGTCTTTTTTAATATATGTCAAATCTAATACATCTACTCTCCTAACGGGGTCATCGAAAGGCCGCCATTCTATATGACCAAACCATATAAGATATGTCAAATCTAATACATCTACTCTCCTAACGGGGTCATCGAAAGGCTGCCGTTCTATATGACCAAACCATATAAGACGACTCTCTCTAATCTTATCTGCCATTAGAGCTACTCCAACCTTTTCTCATATATGCTCATTTTGTATTTTGTCTCTAAGAGTAAAGCCACTCATCCACCTGAGCATCCTTATCTCTCTTCATGGCCACATTCTGCGCCATAAAGCATTGCAGGTCTCACCACCATCATATAGAATTTTCCTTTAAGTTTGAGGGGTACTTTCCTATTACACAACAAGCCCAATGCATTCTTCCACTTCAACCATCCAACTTGAATTCTACTAATAATATTCTCATCCATTTCACCATCAATCTGAACAATAGATCCAAGATATTTAAAATGCGTACTCTTATTAATGACTTGATCGCCCAAAGTCACAATCCCTCCACTAGATCAATTATTACTAAATTTATACTCCTTGTATTCGGTTTTAGATCTACTAAACAAAAACCTTTAGACTCTAAGGTTGACCTCAATAATTCAAGTTTTCCTTCAACTCCCGCTCTAGTCTTATCAACAAGAAAAATACCCATTTTGTTATAAACCAAAAAAAAAATTATAACTTTTGCTTTAATTGGTACCATTTTCACAAGACTTCAAGCTTTTTATAACCATTGTAAACCTCAATTATTTTACAGCCACTTATAAATAATATAAGTGAAGAAGAACCTAACATTAGAATTTCCTTATAAATTTGAAATAGATAAAGGTTTTTTTTGGCAATGTTGTCTTGTATTTATGTCATATAGCATTAAGTTGTAGTGTACTACTGAATAAAAATAAATGACTTTGTTCAACTCATTTTGAAAAAAAATTTAGTTAAATGGTCAAAATTTGTTGTGCATGCATGAATTGATTGAATGGCCAAAATGAATATAATATGAATTTCATATAAATATAATAAGATCCATATCTTAATTAGTCCTAATTTTTTTCTTCTACCATTTTTTCCTTCTCTTTGGCTGCAAAAATTATCGTTAGAACAAGTTTTGCCACATCTCTAGGAAATAATATGTATCTCGTCCGAGTATTGAACATTCCTTGAGTGGCAAATATTGATGTAAAATGTGTTTCACCAAAAATCAAACTACAAATCAACTTTCTTGATAAGAAGAAGAATGAAATAATTAACCACAAAGGAACAACCCAAATCAACCACCACATTTAATTGGCCAAAAATCCTTTGGTTTATGTGAGAAAATCTTAGGTTAGAGGGTTTCAAAGTCTGACCATTTCCATTTCAATTGAGTGAAAAAAATTAGAGACTCATGTATCATATATTTTGTCTTCAATAAGTAAGAAATGCTTTCATTAGAGGGTGAAAGACAAAATATATGGGAAAAAATTTAGGTGGTTTGGACAAGTGTATCAAAGAGTAAAGGATGCACTAAGAAAACAAATAGAAAATTAATGTGGTGAGATAATAAATAGACCAACGATAAAATTGCCAAAAAGTTATGAAAAAATAGAGCTATCACCTCATTTAAACATAAATAGGAATGAGTTAACAAGTGTATCAAAGAATAGGTGGTTTGGACAAGTGTATCAAAGAGTAAAGGATGCACCAAGAAAACAAATAGAAAATTAATGTGGTGAGATAAGAAATAGAACAACGATAAAATTGCCAAAAAGTTATGAAAAAATAG
>NW_021414668.1:0-257 GCF_001605985.2 Dendrobium catenatum | reverse complement strand
AAAGAAGGATGGCAATAGTACGGGGCTTCATTATGTGGCTTAGGAAGAGATGTGCAAACCGCAAGACTTGGGTGGCTTGGGGTTTCATTCCACCATCACGTGGAAAGGGCCCCTACAGGCACGGTTGGTCTGGGACTTTCTTTGTCACCCCCATTCTCTTCTTAACCGCCTCCTGGTTGCTAAATACGGGGACAACCCGTGGGGGGACTGTTCGGGGCGGAATACTTCCTTCTCTTGGAAAATCATTTGTGAGGGGG
>NW_021414667.1:0-330 GCF_001605985.2 Dendrobium catenatum | reverse complement strand
TCCCGGATTGACATGAAAACTACAACACTTAAACTTAATGACATCATAAACCTCACAGAATTTTCTAGGAATTTTTAGGAGTCTTTAGACCCCTTAGCTAACCAACCATAATTAACCAGCTAATTAAGGCCCCGAGACCTTCCGGAAATTACAATAAATACATATTAGGTCAGAAAATTACCCATAATACCTTGAACTGACCAGAATATGATCCTTGACATTAGATAAATAGGGCTCCCTAGTTTGACTTCAGGTTGACCCCTAATTTGACCATAGGTGTAATTCACCATTTAGCCCCTAATAATTCATTAAAAATTGTTAAAAATCCCA
>NW_021414666.1:0-226 GCF_001605985.2 Dendrobium catenatum | reverse complement strand
GATCTATGGTTTAAAGGAAAGCCCGTCGGCCCACCATTCTGTGCAGGTCAATATCAATCTCCAACCAACATTCAACTAGGTTCCCACTTGTCTTTCAGTATCAATCAATTCAATCAATAGTCCATGCAATAATCGATGCAATAAGCAATATTAAAGAAATCTAGAACAATCATATCAATAATCATACACATCAATTCAATCTATCAATTTCGGGAAAATCAGAAAT
>NW_021414665.1:0-339 GCF_001605985.2 Dendrobium catenatum | reverse complement strand
AGTTATTATAAAAAACTTCTTGGATATTTGAAAACATTTCTATAAAATTTAAATCACTGATCCTAAAATATGCAGATGTTTTTAATGAAATGAGTGTCATAGGATTTTCAACCATGGAAATTTAAAATGCTAACATAAAAATGCAAGAAAAATAAATCTCAAAAGAAGAACACTGGATTATATAGCAGGTCGGTCAAACTTGTCCTATATCCACTCCCTAGAGACTCCCCCTGGTATTGCACTAAACAGTAGTGACTCTCCTTTAGCCTCCACAACAAGGTGGAGAATTCCTTTCAAACACTCTTCCACCAACCTGGTGTGGCAGAGAACCAAAATCTT
>NW_021414664.1:0-264 GCF_001605985.2 Dendrobium catenatum | reverse complement strand
GAGGACCCCATATATTCCACGAAATCCATCAAATTACAACCCAAGTCAGCTAAAAAATCAACAGCAACATTGTCTTCCCTATAAATGTGAGTTCTAGAAAAATTGATAAGCGAAAGGCATTGCGTTTCTCTAATGATATAGAAATAAGAGGGATTAGCATTAATTTTATCAGTAATATAATAAATCACAATCATAGCATCAACTTCAATGTAAATATTAGTAATCTCTAAAGAAATACATAATTGTAAACCATACTTTAAAGCT
>NW_021414663.1:0-556 GCF_001605985.2 Dendrobium catenatum | reverse complement strand
GGGGGACAAATTTTATGAACTGATCGTACGGGACGATTATATCAATTAACCCTCAGAAGAGCAATGAATCGATTAGGCGAGGAGAAAATTATTTAAGTCCTAATCGTCCAGGACAAATTTAATATTCGTCCCGGGATGAACGTCTCGGGAATCTCACTTTCATTGTTCGTCATAACAAAATTAATTTTCGTCCCAGGACGAAGCTCTTTGGATGAGATCGTACAGGACAAAATTAATTTTCGTCCAAGGACAAAGCTTTCTGGATGATATCGTACAGGACGAAATTAATTTCCGTCCCAAGACGAAGCCCTCTGTATGAGATCGTACATGATGAAATTAATTTTTGTCCCAGGACAAAGCCCTCTGTATGCGATCATACAGGACAAAATTTATTTTCATCCCTGGATGAAACGCTCTGCATAAAATCATCCTAGGAGGAAACCTGTTCGTCCCAGGATGAACCAAACTGACTTACGTCCTGTAGAATTTTAAGAACCGACCTATGAAATAACTGTTTCGTACTGGACGAACCTAGTTCGTACGGGACGATAAGAGT
>NW_021414662.1:0-324 GCF_001605985.2 Dendrobium catenatum | reverse complement strand
GTTTTGTGCCTGCTACGTGGCGCGATCTCAGTGCCGGTCGAACGTAGCTCTACGTATGTTCACCGGACCAAATAAAAGTTCCTAATTGCAAGTGAGCTTTCTCTTGCATGAGCGTTCCACAAACAAATTTTTTAAAGTGATTTTAGGATATTAAAATAATATTTTTTGGCCGTCCACCCAATGGCCGTATCGTAAATTTAAAATATGAGTCAATTCAATTTCATATTATTTTATATTTTTATATATAAATTAGACGTGATAATTGAATGAACGAAGGAAGTAATGTTATTAAAACATGAAAATAATTTTTTTGCCGAAAGACAG
>NW_021414661.1:0-417 GCF_001605985.2 Dendrobium catenatum | reverse complement strand
TGAATAATTTGCATTCCATTGACTTGGACAAGCTTCAGTTTGTGGGAGAATCTCTAAAGATCTTGAGATCCGAGGTATAATAACTTAAACATTAGTTTTGTATCTGTTTTTCAAGGCATTATTTCCTTCACTTCGGTTATCTAGCTATTTTTCTGCTTTAATCTTGATTTTAATTTTTAGATATTTTATTAATTATTATTGAAAGAAAACCTTCTGTAAACAAAGCATCATGCTTTTTGCTTATATCCGCCAAATGAACCAAGAAATTGCTGCCCACTTTTTGACATATTACAAATACGACCCTAAGAACAATGATTAAACTTCTTCGAGAAGAATGATGACAGGTTAGGCGCTCAACTTTTTAAAAGAGGACACTAATATATATAAGACTTACTCTTGAAAGATTGTTGTATTTGG
>NW_021414660.1:0-333 GCF_001605985.2 Dendrobium catenatum | reverse complement strand
ACCAAATTGAGGGAATAGACTTTGAAGAAACCTTTGCCTCGGTAGTAAGACTAGAAGCCATAAGGGCGCTCTTATCTTTTTCTTACTTCAAAAGTTTCAAACTATATCAAATGAACGTAAAGAGTACTTTTCTGAACGGGGTAATCAAGGAGGATGTTTATATTAAGCAACCCCCGGGATTTGAAAGTTCACAATTCCCAAACCATGTATTCAAATTAAAAAGACATTATATGGGTTAAATCAAGCACCTAGAGCAGGGTATGAAAGACTTAGCTCATTCTTACTGGATAGAGGATTTATTAAGGGTTGTGTAGACACTACACTCTTTTCACA
>NW_021414659.1:0-204 GCF_001605985.2 Dendrobium catenatum | reverse complement strand
CTACCTTGTAGAGACCTTAACTGGGTAAGGCTCCTAGAAGATGGCATGTCTAAGATGGCTTCAATTTTAGCGGGGTCAATCTCTATTCCTCGGTGCCTTACTACGAATCCTAGAAATTTCCCTAAAGTAACGCCAAAGGCGCATTTCAGAGGATTCATCTTCAAATTGTAGCGGCGCAACCGTTCGAAAACAGTTCTCAAATCA
>NW_021414658.1:0-212 GCF_001605985.2 Dendrobium catenatum | reverse complement strand
ATCTAATCAGCTCTAAAAATGCCAAGAAAGAAAGAAAGCATCTTTGAAGCTAGCTAGCTAGCTACCACAACCTCTCAACAGATCAAAATTGTCTCTTCTTTATGTATCTTCTCCACGTTTGGAAAAAAAATTTTTTCCTACTTTTTTATAGAATGAAGGGTATAAGAGAATTTTGAACACAACTCTCCTTGGCCTATTGGTTGAGAGCTTAG
>NW_021414657.1:0-213 GCF_001605985.2 Dendrobium catenatum | reverse complement strand
GGAAATTGAAATTGAGCCGCTCAAAGAGCTCGTTTCTATGTCGCGAGTTGAGCTCGAGCTCGAGCTCGAGCTCGGTATTTGACTCGTGAGTCGACCTCAAACACCCCATGACTCGAGCTCCACTTGACTCGTTTACACCCCTACTTGGCATTACCAAATTGACTTTCTGAAGCAATGACGTTGGCTATGCTGTTGAGCTGGATATGTCGACGT
>NW_021414656.1:0-493 GCF_001605985.2 Dendrobium catenatum | reverse complement strand
ACAAGAATAAAATACATATGAATACATATAACAATGAGTTAAACAACTAAAAGCAAAGAATCTTGGATAGTGAGACAAAGTTTATTATATATCCTATGTGATCGGGATAAATTATTCTGTGCAGACACATGACATAGCTCTACATTCATACTTTAATAAAATACGAAAACTTGTGGCTTGACAACCTGTACCTGGCCAACTGGTCTAGAGGCGAATAACCTGGTATCTGAAAATTTTAAAAAAACTCTGCGAACCAAAAGTCGTTGCATTCTGACGTTTCACCTTTGATTCTTTCATCGAGTCTTCTAACTCTCCGCTCTGATTTCAAGGAGCTCTTCATCTTCGCAGAAGGCTCAAGTCTTCTAGTTAAGAAACTAATACGTCTGAGCGCTGAACCTTTCACCAGTCTTTCGACATTCCAAAAGTGTCAACAGTTGGAGTTTAAATTTTTTATCATCTTCCTTTCCACTCTCAGTTCAATCATTTTTCTTCG
>NW_021414655.1:0-256 GCF_001605985.2 Dendrobium catenatum | reverse complement strand
AATTGCATGCTTTGATCACGCATGTCCATATTCCTTAAATCGGGGAATCGTGGAATATGACAGAATATTTCTGATTGATAATCTGCTCCTTCTGGCACTATAAAAGGGTGATGGAAGAAATTCATAAAAAAAAAAGAAGAAAAAAAAAAAAGAGTAGGCGAAGGATAGATGACATAACAAAAAAATGAATTTTCATGCCTGTGCTAGATTCCACAAAGTGTGCTGGTGGGTTTTCAATGAAAGGGGCTTCAACCAC
>NW_021414654.1:0-315 GCF_001605985.2 Dendrobium catenatum | reverse complement strand
GTCCCCTAGGTGGAGGAAGGTGAATTTCTTCTTGACGTTGCTCGAATTGAACATCTTCAACCCTTGGTGGATCCCGAGGGCGAAGGATCTCTTCCAACGTCGGTTGTCGATCGTCTTGTAGGAGTTGAAGGATCTCGTTTTGAGATTCTTCCATCTTCCGAATCCTTTCTTCCAAAGAAGGCCCTGAGGACCTCTAATCGGCAGCATTTTGCCCCCCGGGGTGCAAAGATACTGAGATCGGTCGTCTATGGTTAATAGACGAGTTTCTGGACTGACGGGAGTTGGAGCGAGAAGCTCCAACCAAACGACTGCTGC
>NW_021414653.1:0-313 GCF_001605985.2 Dendrobium catenatum | reverse complement strand
CGGGAGCTCGCTAGTTGGGAAGGTAGCCTTCTCCCTTCCACGCGCTTCTTAGGCTTGATCCCGTAAAAACTGAGAAGAGAGGGGGAGGGATTTGTTTTTTTTTTATTATTTATTTATTTATTATTATTATTATAGTTATAGTTATTTATTTATAATTATAACTAATTAGTTTTAATTATAACCTAATGATATTTAATTAAATTTAATTTTTGATTAAGTATTTTAATTATAATTAATGATTATTAAACATAATTAATTAAGGTTAATTATGCTTAATTAATTTTAATTATAATTACTAATCAATTAATTAATT
>NW_021414652.1:0-340 GCF_001605985.2 Dendrobium catenatum | reverse complement strand
CACAAATACTTTCAAATTCCATTCAAGTTCCCAAAACTCCACAAAATCCACAAAATATCAAAAATCCCAAAATTCCAAAAATATTTAAAATTGAAATCATCCATTCGTACTTAAAGCAAAATTCATCCGCCCTCCACAACAGTTTGTCGAGGTGGACAAATTCAAATAAACTCTAGCTCACAAAGAGCCAAATGCCTAGTCGAAAATATTACTAGGATCCATTCTCAAACAATCTCTTTCTAGTAAGGACGTGGTACGTGTCCTCTAACCAGCAGATTTTCCGCCAAATGGCACTACAGGTAAATGGTTATGACTCGGGGCCCTCTGAATCGAGTGGTTT
>NW_021414651.1:0-200 GCF_001605985.2 Dendrobium catenatum | reverse complement strand
CGTGCCAGATCAAGATGATTTTGTGATGCCGTATCAAATATTATCCTTCAAAGTTTTAATAAAAATTTAAAAAATCATATTATTATTAATTGTCTTTTTTTTAGATGATATTTCGATGAACTCAATAAAGGCATTGTTCAACACTTTAACAATTTCAAAAATAGATGCTTACAATTAATTATAATATTTTTATCAATATA
>NW_021414650.1:0-319 GCF_001605985.2 Dendrobium catenatum | reverse complement strand
CCATTTCGACCGGAGTGTCGAATTCGCCTGTAAGGGAAGCCTTTGCAGATAAATCAGACGATAATTTGACATCTGAAATTGACGCGCGACGTTTCCCAAACGACGTTCGATTGCAAAACGGACTGTGCCGTTGCGATTGGAACATCGACAATACCCAAATTCAACTATAATTTTACCCAATGAAAGTAGCTCGCAAAAAAAAGCTAGTTCCGAGGCGTTTGCGCGCAAATTGAGAAAACATGCGCTTGAATAGAGGCGATTTTGAGTAAATGGACTCATTCTGTCTTTCTAGAATTAAATAATAACATTGATAATATGA
>NW_021414649.1:0-254 GCF_001605985.2 Dendrobium catenatum | reverse complement strand
GAATTCTATCCAGTCTTTGCCACATAGAGGATCTATAACAAGTAAAAGCACTACCAGAAAAACCAGTATCCATTAAATAACAATTAGAAAACATTTGATTAAAATCATCCATAGCATTCACATTGGGAGGATTACCCCCAATCCTCTCACTAGCATTAGAGATGATATTGAAATCACCTCCCACACACCACGGGCCATTAGCAGTAATAGCAAAATTAGTTAAACAATCCCAAAGAGGAATTCTACCAACTCTA
>NW_021414648.1:0-263 GCF_001605985.2 Dendrobium catenatum | reverse complement strand
AGTCACGTACTGACGCCGTCACGCCTGGCACTCGGCAGCGAGCCATCGAGTCTACGCATGCGGGCAGAATGACGCGGGCAGACCGGGCAGTCGGGTCATTTTCGAGTTCTCGGGTCAACCTGAACCTGTCCCGTTTTTTGAAACGGGTCGAAAATCTGAACCCGACCCGTTTCGGGTTCGGGTCAACCCGAACCCGAAATTTTCGTGTCGGGTCCAATATTGACCCCCCTAGTGAAGACAGATGTTAGATTTTAGTGGTCGGA
>NW_021414647.1:0-222 GCF_001605985.2 Dendrobium catenatum | reverse complement strand
TATATAAGTCATTCATAATAATTAAAATAATTTTTATAAAAGGAATGATAGACAAAAAAAATCCTAAAAGCCCTTTCCTTTCCTCTCTCCTCTCATTCTCTTTATCTCATCTCTTCCTTCTTTCTTTCCATCCCTGACAAGCCAAATAAGGAGGGGAGATATTGGTAGAGTGGAGAAAATTTCTATTAAAAAATAAAATTCGGTGTCCAACATCATGCTGAT
>NW_021414646.1:0-2404 GCF_001605985.2 Dendrobium catenatum | reverse complement strand
AATGTAATCTTATCATCCTTAATTTCAAGGATGAGTCAGACACCTATAATTTATTTAAACACTATTAAATCATTTAAAATGGGCATGACCCTATGGGTTTTCCCTTTTTTAGGATTTTCCATGTAAAAATCCTTGTGTTTGTGAATTCTCTATTTATGGGCTAGATATATGTACAACACTAAGACAAGAAAATCTAACTCTATTTCCACGTATATTTTAGCCCATAACAGTTTGGCTCATTTGTGGAAAATCAGTGTCACTATCCTAAGCACTACTTTAATAGTCAACGGACATAGCAATTGAATCTTAAGATCCTCCCACTCCAACATCAATCAATCTAGGAATCAATCTATGAATCCTGGACATCAAGCATCTGCCTCTTTTTATCTTGTTAGAAAAAATGTTACTAGAGAATGAACTTCAGGACCTTCTTAAGAAAATCATATATTAAAGATGGAGGAATCTCAAAATGAGATCCTTCAGCTTCGATGAGAGACTCGATAATCAGTACTAGCTTCTACCTTGAGATCCACCACTAGCCATTGGTGTCTGACCTGAACATCCTCATATAGAGATTCCTCTTCCTTAGTCAAGGATATATCTTCCATTACATAAAGACAATGAACTTGCTAACACAATAAGCTCTATCATCCTTCATGCATATGTCAGCATCCTCACATCCCCCCAATAAGCAAAGATTTGTCCTAACCTTATGTTGCTGATCTCCAACACAACACTTTTCATCACAAACTATGGTGATTGGTTCAAGAATAATTCCTAATAAGAGGTGGAAGAAAATCTTTTTTTTAGTGGGAATTCTAGGAGTCATCACCCCTGACTGAAGCCATCCTTTAACACCCCATTCTGATAGGATTCAAACTACTGAGCATTGATTCTTATGATGGGACATCCAACCCTTACGAGAAAATTGATCATTACAAAACCATCATTCATATAAAAAAAATCCTCAGACGTGCTCCTCTACCAAGTTTTTCTTACCACACTCAATGGACAAGCTCGAACATGATTCTATTCACTTTTAGTCTAAATTAACATCACATTCATCAAATTGACCAAAGTATTCATCGAATAATTCTTTGCCAATCGAAGAATTGCTAAGGATTCTTGTCATAGGATTTGCTAGAAGGAAAGAGAATTACTTAAGGAGTATTTTTAATGATTTTCCACTAAGGCTTGGAAAATTCCAAGAGTTGATCCTAATTATTGAGAGAAGTTTTCCTTGGAGGCCTTTGCCTTAGTCCCTTTTACTCAGCACTGATGTGAGACATGGTTCCTTCATATGCTGACCTGATCCATTATGTGGAGGCATAAATATGTGATGATGAACCCATTAATGCTCATAAAAAATAGTTTGAGCAGACAAATGGAAAGGTTAAAAGTGTACCAAGGATGAATAACTCATTCTTGCTGCGAAAAAAATAAGGGAAGAATAATCTACCTCCTAGACCCCCATTTCCATGATGTGAGATTCAGTAAGAGGAGTATATACCCCTCAATAATTCTCGAGCCAATGTACTGATGGCCAATAAAGATCAAGAAAATATTAAGTCGCATAAACCTTTGAAGTTAGATACATAAATTAGGATCAATACTATCATTTCCACCATAGTCATGGGCATACTATTGAAGAATATAAGCAGCTCAAGGATAAATTTGAGAGACTTATATGAACAGGCTATCTTCGATGATTTATTCATAATCCCCCTACTCAAGATTAGGCTTATCCCACTAGGGGAAAAAAATAATAATAGAAAAGACAACACTTAAATAATCATCAAATAGTTGGGGAGTTTTTTTTTTTTTTCAAGAAAATGCTAAAATGCATTAAAACTCAAAAATAGAAGCAAAAACTAAAAATCAAGTTCTACCTAAAGCATCACATTCCTCCTTCAAGCAATATAGGAAAGAAGGAGCAATCAAAGTATTATGGAGATCTTCCCACAAAAAAGATCTAACTAAAGCCAAATTAGCACAAATATCCACTAATTTGTTACCACATCTATTCGAAAAGGAAAATACAATTTGATTAAACTTCAGCAAAAAGGCCAAATTATCATCAATCAATCTACTAACCTTCCATGAATGGTTGGGGAGTTTGAAAATAATATAAGAGGCTCCTTATTACCTAATCAAATCTTATTTATAGTAGATGAAAAGCCAACACAAAAGAAGTCCTAAAATGATTATTCTATTACCTTTAAAGATTTTAATTTGGAGGGAGTTAACCCCCTCATCAAGCTCCGCTTATAATTAATTTAGGAATAGGTGACTCATGTTATAACATCAAAATATTTTTAGTGAACAATGGGAGCTCCGTAGATGTCTTATTTTACTCTACTTTTCTCAAAATGTGTCTTACTAGAGAAAAACAACAACCCGCCAC
>NW_021414645.1:0-683 GCF_001605985.2 Dendrobium catenatum | reverse complement strand
ATGAATTCTATTAGAAGTGGCCGGATTGTGCGTCTTACAACCTAGTTCTTATAAACAAGGCTGCCTGAGATTTGAATTTTGGATATATGGACGTTCATTTAGAAGTTCCCTAACACACGAGTTTTACTCTTTGCTTAGAAGTAGCTCAAGTGTGTTGATTGGGGGTTAGAGGTTAGATTATTTTTACTTAAAGATTTCCTCTAAAGACGCACTTATGACTTTCATTGAAAGTGGTCGGGTGGTGGGTCTTACAACCTAATTTTTATAAACAAGGCTGCCCAATTGGTTTAAGTTTTTGATCTATGGTCGTTCATCGCGGTCACGAGTGTCAAAGTCATTCTTTGCATAAGCTTCAGAAAATTTGACAAGATCTTCAAACATTTTCTTCTCACCTTATTTGCTTACAAAAAACAGACGTAAGTGGGCACTCAGGTCCGTGTAATGTGATGATAGCAAATTACTAAAAAGATCAACTGTATTAGTGATAATGTGAACTTTATAAGTCCACCATAGTGTGCCACTCTTCAGTCTGGTATCCAATGCTTTCCATGGTATTCCAAGCTCTTTAAGAGTAGGTAGATAAGCGAGGTATTATGTATTAATAAATTCATTTTTGCTACGTCCTTCATTAATAATTCCTTTAAGATAATCAGAGCAAATGAGAGAGTTCATAATAAAAGAAT
>NW_021414644.1:0-226 GCF_001605985.2 Dendrobium catenatum | reverse complement strand
GAAGGAAGTTTCTAGAATTTCTGATTTTCTAAATTTTTCTGAATTTTTTCGGAATTTTTTGGGATATTTTAAGAATTTTTTCGGCCAAAAAACAATTAAAAAATCATTTTTTAAATGCCGTGGGACCCACTTAAGGCGGTGGAATAAACCGGCACCTCGCCGCCGTTGAAACGACGCGAACAGCGCGTGAATCCGCGGCTTATTCACGCGGATCGCAGCCTCCTTT
>NW_021414643.1:0-255 GCF_001605985.2 Dendrobium catenatum | reverse complement strand
GTGGTTCCAGAAGCGGAGGTGGGTGAGTCCGGCAATGGCCGAGGAGGCACCGACAACAGCCGCCACCAGAGCAAACAGGACGAAGAAGCCTGTGGCCGCATTGCCAATTGGAAAGAAGATTGAAGGAAAGTCAGCTGGGAGAACTAGTTCTGGGCCTGCACGCAGAGGAATTTATTATACAGTTTGTGTGGATGAATAGATTAAATTCTTATTAGAATAAAATAAATCTCTTATATATATATATATATATATATA
>NW_021414642.1:0-377 GCF_001605985.2 Dendrobium catenatum | reverse complement strand
TATATAAATAAATAATATATATTAAATATTTTTAATAAAATAATTTATTCCATTATACTTTTACCTATGTCACTTCTCTCCGAATAATTTATTTCCTGATACTTTTTTAGGATTATATTTTGATGTTGTAGCCATATAAATACAGTGGCTTTAACATTCCCGAAGCTAAGGGGGAAAACGAGGGAGGCGGAGGAGGCGAGACTATGGGAATTTGGGAGGCGATGGCTTCCACAGCCGACGGCGTCAGGCGTCGGCTTCCAGATCCTGCCCCTGTGAAGAATGCCTGCTGTTCAGTTTATGGCCTCGGCACCGCCGCTGTCAATGCTGTTCGTGCCGCCTCGCCGGATCTTTCCGCAGCCTCTGCTATTTGCCGGCGA
>NW_021414641.1:0-269 GCF_001605985.2 Dendrobium catenatum | reverse complement strand
TTGTTTGTATATTTGATGGATAAGAAATATCTGAATACGTAAGTTTGAGAATTTTTATGCCCTTTCACTCTTTTCAGAAAAAAGTATCTTAATCATCTTTTCTTCTAAATAAAATTCATAGATTGGTAGTGATACGTCATTCTGAAATTATCTTGATTGGGCACGAATCTCGAGGAAAAATCAGTTCGGAAACTTCAAAAATTAAATTTGAGAGCATATGAACTCTGATTTTAGTGAGTCTATAATCAAACTGAGCGTCTCGGAAATAC
>NW_021414640.1:0-516 GCF_001605985.2 Dendrobium catenatum | reverse complement strand
TTGATCGAACCACTATAAATTTTTGTGTTCTTATTTTTGCATCCGCACTTTAAATTTCCGCATTTATTTTTGTGGTGTGAGTTTAGTTTATGCAATTTTTATTCTTTTTGAAAAGAAATTTTAAAATACCAATTCACCCCCCCCCCTCTTGGTTAGCTTCGGACTAAGTTCATAAGGGCTTAACATCCCTAATGAATTTAAAAAAAAAGGTACTTTAACCGTGAAAGAAATCAAAGATGTCTTAGAGGATATTGAAAGGTCTCCTCAGGTAGCACTCTATCTAAAGACCAAGCAAATGCAGTATTTTTTAGATTTGCTGAAAGAGACTAAAGGTGATGTTGTGAAAGAATCCGTAGAACTTGACATTGAAAGTTTTAAGAAGGGTCTTTCCCAGGTGGACTCACAAGTCAAAATGCTCCCTGCATTAGCACAGGTTTAAAATTTTAAATAAACTAATTGAGTTCAATATTTTTTATATGACTGGGAGTTGAAATTGTGAATGTGTATATAGTGTAT
>NW_021414639.1:0-261 GCF_001605985.2 Dendrobium catenatum | reverse complement strand
GGGTTTTAACATTGGTTTTTATAATTAGGCTTTTAATTTGAATGCCTTCATCCATATAATGTGCTACATCACTGATCTAATTGAAATTATTCTACTAGTGTGTGTGTAATTAATTACAAAAGATGCAATTCTCCTTAACTATAGAAGATATTAATACAATGTAATAGGCATAAATTGTGGCCTGAGCTGTCATTAGGTAATGGTTAACAACCGTCTCAATTACACTCCTTACAACAGGGGAGATTGCATGATTAAAAAGAT
>NW_021414638.1:0-360 GCF_001605985.2 Dendrobium catenatum | reverse complement strand
TTTAAAAGACATTAAAGTAAATAAAAAATAATAATAAATACATTAGAGTAAGAATAATAACTAATATAATTAAAAATCTATTTTTAAAACTTGCTAAAAAATAAATTCTATTACAATAAAAAATATTTTCAAAGATTTATTTTATTTTTCATAGAATTATTTTATCAAACAAAATTAATATTAAGAGTACGAACTTGCAATATCAACAATTTCATTATAAATCATCAAAATATCATAAGCATGAAATAAATTTGCAATAAAGTAAGTGCAGAAAAAAAAATGCAATCTTATTTATACTTGTTCGATTAACTTAATTTGCTTCCACTCCTTCTGTCCTTTCCTACAAAGTTCCACTCACTC
>NW_021414637.1:0-2231 GCF_001605985.2 Dendrobium catenatum | reverse complement strand
GCCATCACATTCAACAAGTGCCTGCATCAAATAAAGTAATCATAAAGCCATGCAAGCACAAGAGATTCAGTACAAAATGACACGTGCCCGTGTTAATATTAAATTAAAGGTTTTGCAAAATTTATTCCATGTAAAATTATTTAAAATCATGTTTCATACTATATTATCAAGCATTTAAATGTCTAAAGCTTACCTGTGAGCCAACCACGTTTTAAATAGTACATACCAAATTATGCTTTGCATAGGCCACTAAAAAACTATTACTGTTGCATGCAAGATATCAAGTCATTAGAGAGACATTTTGATCCCCTTAACTACAAATAACATCACACACAATTGAAGAACATAGAGCAAACAGAAGGTTTTTTTTTTTATGGGAAACACAAAAAACAAGGAAAAAAATATGGGTTCAAATCTAGTTAAGATTCAATAGTATATATGAGCTATAATGACATGTCCTTCCTCAAACTCGAGAAAGCGGCAATAAAATGAAATTAAAATTGCAATGTTACTAGTATACAGTGTTTGAAATGCAATGACATCGAGTGCTTGGACAATCCTCTGAGAGATGAAAGCAGAAAATATTGAAGGTGGTGAATGAAGTGAAGTGAAATTGAAAGGTTGGGAGGTGAATGAGGGCTATCAAAATAGTCATTTTGGAGATGGAGGTGGCACAACCTGAAGGTGATGGCAAGTGAGCATGGGATGGCAAAGGATGCCACTAAAGATGGTCACCCATCCCCCCTTAGAGGCGGAGATGGCATGACCTAAATATAGTGATGAAGTGCCGTGGGAAGGTTGTAGAAGCTACTAGAGCTGGTCAAATTGGCCCTCTCTGGTAGGTGGAAATGACACAATCAGAACTTAATGATCCAGAGTCATTACAAGACTAGAGACGGAACGCCAGATGAGGGAAACTAAAGACAATTAGCTAGAAATCCATGCATTTGTTGAAGCTCTGAAATTCTTCACAATCCAATGACTTCTACTTTGATTCCCTCTCCTGAAAGGAAGGAAACAAGTGAACCAGAATTGGCAAAGAAGGTTGGATGTGGGAAACTAGATACAACCAATTGACTCTCCAGGTGACGATCAAAGCACAAAAACTATCTGATGACTCCTATCTTGGTTACAAATGCCGAGAATAGGTAGAATCACACCTTATTTACAGATTCTTCAATTAAAATTTTAATTTCTCTCAAAAGTTATGCTAAAAAAATTCTCAATTCTTATCAACAACTAATGCATCAAATCGTGTACTCTGACTAGAAAGTGCATTGATGATATCTCAATAAAGGATGATAGACGACAATCCTAAAGGTGGATTAGGTGGTCAACAATGATGGTGTGGATGGCCTCCATTGACGAAGCCTATGATCAACAGGTTATTTGTGTTTAAATAAATCAAAACTTGTGCAATTTGGTTAACTGCAAAAAAAGAAAGGAAAAATAAAATCCTTGAATCTCAAAAAAACCATAATTTAACGATGAACAATGAAACTTTAAGCCACTACCATCTCCAGCTTCAGTTTGGGCAATAGACATTAAATTGTTAATGTCATTCTTTAATTTTCTGATTGGTTCGGGATGATTGCTTCTTTCTATAAATATTACTGAAGATCACGCTGGAACGCTAGCAAATTTCAAGTGCACTATATTTCCTGATTCTATTTGCATGCTTACCTAAAATCAAGTTCTATAGTATCATTTTTTTCCTCGTTTCATATCAGAAAAAAAGATTAACAACTTCAGTAGCATGTTATCCTCAGCTCTACACCTCTATTTAGGTAGAACATTATCTCTTCTATGCATATCTCACAAATAGTTTATACATGATAATATTAGCTAATTGAACTAACGAAATTTTACCAAAAGGACAAGTTTTGTTTGATGGATGAGGTAAAGAAGTACCTTTGAGCGCTGCACCTTCTCAGGGAATACCAGAGGCAGTCGTGAAACCTACAACATGGCAGAAAACCCATCCATAAGTTTTCTAATGAGATGCAAGAGATTAAAATATAATAAAAAATAGTGGTGAGCATACAATAGAGAAATTTGATAAAGTAGGAGGGACCTACATGTTAACCATCAAATGTTCAATTTTCAAGTAAGAAAAATCAGTTAATCATCTCAACCACATAAAATAAAATGCAAAATAAACAGATGGCCAGACATGCATTTAAAAGAAATCCATACTGAAACATCACGAAACAAATAGAAACCCATGTTAA
>NW_021414636.1:0-204 GCF_001605985.2 Dendrobium catenatum | reverse complement strand
GTGTGTAACACATGTCGTTGACCGCGTAGTCCAACACATGCCCCATAATCATAAAATTGGGAATAATCTAGTACTTGATACTTCTCCATGCTTGGTGCCAGTACATGCACATAATCAAGGTTCCTTGATGAATTTAGTAACAGAGTAAAAATTTTCTTGCTTAGCCCGACTAAGCAATGCCAACAACTCAACCTCTAGCGAGTC
>NW_021414635.1:0-290 GCF_001605985.2 Dendrobium catenatum | reverse complement strand
CGAACTCCTATTTTATCAAATTAACTTACAGTCGAACTGAGCGTCTCAAAAATACAAACCCAACGACACCAAATTCGACCCAATCCGAGCCCAAATGGATCCAATCAAGGATCTGAAGCGCTGTTGGAAAGTTCAAACCACAATTCGGACTACCAAACGGCTTCCAAAAATAACAAGCTTATACTCGAATCGAGCGGCTCAACGAGAAAAATCCAACGAGCCCAATATCGCTGAATTCCGACATTATTAAGGCCTTCAAATGTCTAAAGAACGGTGCATGATCAAGGGAT
>NW_021414634.1:0-202 GCF_001605985.2 Dendrobium catenatum | reverse complement strand
TGTTAATAAGTAATAGAAGGTACTAATATATTAATGTGATATGGGTCATTATTATAATATGTATGTTAGTATTTCTATTATATTATAAGTCTATTTCTAGGCATTCCATATAGTATGAATGCAAGTGTATCATATATCATGTATCATGCATCATCTATCATGTATCAATATCATGTATTATATATCATATATTGTGTATTGA
>NW_021414633.1:0-229 GCF_001605985.2 Dendrobium catenatum | reverse complement strand
CAGAACTTCAAACAACTTTAACAATTTGCCCTCCATAGGACATATCCAAACCACACGGCCTACCTCACACTCTTTAGATGGTTTGTTAGGACAACCAACTCTAGTTTTAGGCTAGGTCGATGTTTATTTTTCCGCTGTGTGCCGGGTTTTTGAGCTTTCACTGCATGATGGTTGTTAGCTTAGAATTGATTAATTGTCTGTTTATTTATTTACCGCACTCTGTTGAGCA
>NW_021414632.1:0-466 GCF_001605985.2 Dendrobium catenatum | reverse complement strand
CCTTAGGAATTATCCAATCCATTGAAGTTCATCCTATCCTATTGGATGAATTTCATCAAGTCCTAAGTAAAACCCTTTAGACAAGTCTATCTTATCTTATTAGATAGACACTTCTCTTATCCAAACATTAAGAGAACTCTAAAATACTCAAAAATTACTTAGGTTCCTTTTGATACAATAATCAATCATCTACCCCAAAAAGGTGGGATGCCTACATTATTGTGTCTTAGGATTCATAAGTAACAAGCTTGCCCCAAAAGCAAGTAGTGGTTATTTTATGGGTTTTTCATAACACTCCTAAATATGAAACACTTAAAAATCAAATAAAATCTTTAAGTCACAAACAACTTAAAGTGAAACCACCCCTGGATAAAGATTAAACACCTTCATTCCAAAATAAAATCAAAGACCCTTAGTGTGACATGCTATACAAGCCTCACACACTTAGGTGCACAGCCCTTTAGGC
>NW_021414631.1:0-1217 GCF_001605985.2 Dendrobium catenatum | reverse complement strand
CATGGCGAAGCAAAATTTAAATTGGGGAAATAATGAAAGGCAAAAAATCTCACGGGCAGATCTTATTTTTGAAGCATCGGACCTGGAGAGAGATAATGGTTAAAAGCCTTTCGTGTTTTTGTGTTGTATTTTTGTTTTTATATTTTTTATATTTTATTTTGTGTTTTTATTTTATTTATTCTTTGAAATTTTTGTTTTCGTGAAAGTTTTTCTCTGATCAACACACACATTCACTTTTCTAAAAATGAAAAATTTACTTCCTATTTTTTATTGAAATCTTTGATAAGTTGTGTTTGACTTCTCTAAAACAGTTAGAGGAAGGGAACTCATGATTTTGTTTCTCTTTCTCTCTTATTAAAGAGGTTATTTTACTTTTGATTCAAAATCTTCATCATATTTTAAATTGAATTTTGAAACTAATTTTTTTTATCTCCCTACATTTTTTTCTATCGCATAGGAATCTTTTGCAAGATTGTTGAATCCACCATAAAATTTTCTTAATCAAATTGTTCGTGTTGTCAATAATTTGGGTTTACTTTAGTTTTAAAAATATAAGAAAGAAAGCATATTTTTTAAAAATAATTAAAAAAAAAAAAGTGGCCAATGATGCCAAACCAAAAGATGCGCAATGACGCTAAATTTAAAAAAAAAATACACAAAATGTATTAAAATCAAAAGATGCTCAAAGAGGTAACTTTCTCATTTTAAGAAAATTTACTTTTTCAGTAGATCAGGGAACATTTTTATCTTTTGTTTGTTTTATTTTTTGTGCCTCTTCTCTTTTTGATAATGTCAAAGGGGGAAAACGTAATGTTGAATTTGTATCATTTTTTTTTCTTTTCAAAAAATTTAAAACAACAAAAATATTTTTATCTCCCCTATTTTTTAAAAGGGTTTATTCTAGTAAGGGGGAGATTAGGAGATATTATTTTTTTGAATATTCAAATTGAATTGTTTGCCATCATCAAAAAGGGGGAGATTATTGCGGATTTATGGTTTATGATTTTGATGATAACAAACATTTCTTATTTCTCTACGAATGCCTTATGTGCTAACGTTTCAGGTCCACACAATCAGACTGCAATTTGGAACCAGCTCATGATTGGGTAGACGAGGTCTGTGTCAGTTTGTAATCCTTTTCCTTTCTTGAGTCTGTTGGATTTGGTGTGGCATCTAATGGTTTGTAACTTGGAAGATTTTTTGTTGTGCCCTAAAAG
>NW_021414630.1:0-240 GCF_001605985.2 Dendrobium catenatum | reverse complement strand
CAAATAACAAATAAAATACATAAATAGACACGATCGTGGCCGTTGATCTTCGATGTCCTCATCACAACCACTCCACATTTACCCCTGATCTCACACCTATTTATGGGCCATGCCATTCCATAAAATCTATAAATAAACCCCCTCATTTCTCTTGAAAGGGGGATCTCAAGCAAGAAGAGAAGAGAAGGAAGAAACTCCTCCTTGACCACCGGCAGAGCCTCGATGGACCACCGCCGGAGC
>NW_021414629.1:0-309 GCF_001605985.2 Dendrobium catenatum | reverse complement strand
TAAATTGCTAGCTAAGATCTAATTATTATTGTAGGTAATAGATGGGGAAATACCAATAGTTGCATCACATGGGTACTTTTTGCTAACTCGTGAATCTTTTTTGAATTAATGGTAAATACAATTCAAGTTGATATATGAGTTATGAATATGTTTAGTGTCGAGGTTGAGATGTACAAGATGCTTGAACAACTGACATGTGTGTTGATTTTAAAAGCATTATGTCATAATCGTACGGAGGTAGCTATATATTCCTTGTTATTTTTCTCTTGTCTGAACTATTTGAATTGTAATTTTCAAAACATACAAAAA
>NW_021414628.1:0-1198 GCF_001605985.2 Dendrobium catenatum | reverse complement strand
GGGTATGTTAGGTTGACTTGGTTGCGACTGTCTTATGCGCCTCTTCTCGAGCATGGCACCAGGAGATATGAGCGGCGAGTGAGGGAGTTGGGGTCGAGCACAGCGGTCCCACAGGAGCTCTCAGCAGGCAGGGACCAGCTACGGTAGTGCCTTTTGACTTTGATACATATTGTAGCTATAGCTTTTCCTTTTCAGCACCTTTAGCTTTCTGCTTATGGCACTGACTTGTTGCTTTGACTTTGCAGGTAACCCGCCCGCTGAGCCAGAGATGCGGCGAGAGCACTCATATCCATAGAGGTGCCTTCTTCGTCGGGTCGTCGTATCAGGCAGCGGCATGAGGAGCCACGGTATGCTTCTGTGGATTGGAGTGCCAGTCCGTCATACCGTCGACTTCTCACACCTGACGAGGAAGAAGAGCCACAGCTTCCCCATTTTGGTGGGGAGTACACCTCTTTCGGGTATTTCGGGCCCTTCCGCGGCGCATTTCCCTGCTCCCGCGAGTCCAGACCTGGTCACATATCGTTCCCAGCATTCCTCCGGTGGCGAGTCCCATCTACTGGCCAGGAGAGACATCAGAGTCGGAGGTTTCAGGATTCTTCGGAGTACCCGCGTATACTCCGATGGCTCCAGAGCTTCCTTCTCCTCAGGTGTCTTTCCCTTCGGATGAAACCACCCGGCGGCGAAGGCGCAGCTCCAGGTACATATGGTTGTGTTCACGTTTGTTTTGGTTTTACAGCTTCTGTGCACCAACACTTTTGCTTTCATCGTGCAATCTTGGAGCTGTCAGATTATGTCTCAGATATTCGCTTCAGGCCGACGCCACACACTGATCCGAGACGTGCCTCACTTCATAGCACGAACCTGGGGTTCTTGAGGCAGTTGATAGCAGAGCTGGACCCCGACATTCCAGAGATGTTGGATCGGTTCACAGCTGATGCCAACATGCTACTTGACTACCTGGCACACTTTGGCTTCGAGGAGTAAGAGCTCCGTCCGATTTTGGGAGTCGATGTGCCGGGAGGCAGAGTTCTTGGTGCGACAGTTCAGATCTGTCCCAAGTGCCAGTAGACGGATGCCTCTGTCCATGCTGCGAGAGAGAGTTACCACTATACGGGCTACTGCAGACAGAGCTTGTCGAGATTCTGATGCTATGAAATGCAGCGCAAGAGCTCAAAGGGACTGGTATGAGGCTGATCGG
>NW_021414627.1:0-339 GCF_001605985.2 Dendrobium catenatum | reverse complement strand
TGCAATGTAATGCAATAGAAAATAAATTGAGAATTTACTGCAAAATTTAGATGATGTAAGAATTGTCATTAAAATGCCACAGTAGTTGTAAAATAGACTGCTCACTGAACTTTCTCTTTTCAATTTATACTTTCAGAGGGATGTTCACCTAAACATTTTATGACCTTTATATAACAACTAATATTGCAAAAAAGATTCTCAATTCAATAATATGCTCAGGAATTTGTACAAGAAAAACTAACCATTGAAACCTCAATTACATATAGCCAAAATATCCAAAAAAAAGAGCACAATAACATGCTAGAAATCACACGGTGAAAACTTCATAAAACTTAAGAA
>NW_021414626.1:0-258 GCF_001605985.2 Dendrobium catenatum | reverse complement strand
CGCATCATACCTGATTTGATTTGAATCGATAATTATTTTAAACCCGTATTTATACGATTAGTTTCGTTGCGTCGGCTCAAGCCCGAATTGACTCGAATCGAATCAAAATCGGATTCGAGCTTAGCCCAATTTCAGTCTTCTTTTAACTTGATTCGGCCTAATTTAATCCTATTAAATGTTATTTGACTTTTCATACATTTTTGAATTTATTTCCTAAATCAGGGAATTACCTCGACGGTCAGGATCGAGCGAGATTTC
>NW_021414625.1:0-312 GCF_001605985.2 Dendrobium catenatum | reverse complement strand
TATGAATTATACTAATCGTACAGTATAATACGTGTACTGTACTGCACGAGCAGAAGATGGAACACTTAGAAATTAATGTTTTCTTGAACCCACTACTTAAGATTTTCTAATACTCTTATTAGAAAATCTTTGGTTGTAGAGTTTTCTGGAGAGAGAGCCTTGAGGGAGAGAAGAATGAGAGATTTGTGCGATAAGAGGGATATTTTGCGAGGGAGAAGTTGTGAGGGGATTCACAAGGTTTCTCCAAGCAAGAATCTTGCCTAGTAGCTACAAGTATATGCCTGGATTCTTTGTGGCTCCAGATAAGAAGTT
>NW_021414624.1:0-333 GCF_001605985.2 Dendrobium catenatum | reverse complement strand
TTTAAAAATCAACTACAGAATATAGTTTATTTGATACTGAGTGTTTTAAACAGAAAATAAACTAATTATGGAGTATGGTACAGATCACTTATACAGATAATAAAGGGACTCTAATGCATACTAAGCAATACAACATGCTTTCTGATGATCTTTACTTCCACAAACAGGAGGCAAGATTTATGAATGAAGACAGCACCCATAACTTATGAACAGCAGAACAAACTGACAATCTCTATTTATAGGATTTGAAACAATACTTTTGCAGTTCAGATATCTACATACTACAGAAGGTTCATTTTATTAGAAAAAGAAAGCAAAGAGAAATATATACAA
>NW_021414623.1:0-455 GCF_001605985.2 Dendrobium catenatum | reverse complement strand
CATAAGATAAATTAATGTAGCAAGATAAGAAAAAGATTTTAAATAAAAAGCCATTGGTTAAACTGAGTTTAGACTTTTGTTTACAGAAGAAAATCATACCACTAACAAAAAGTTAGAAGGAGGGAAAACATCAACAATATTACTCCCTTTAACCAATTTAGAAAAGCTAAACCCTATCTCCAAAATTCCAATATTTAAAAGCTTGAAAAGATTCATCATATGGAAGGACAAATTTAAAGAACAATGTGAAAAACAAAACACATAAAATAAAATAAAAATAAAAATAAAGCAAACTAAAAACAACACAAAGTGAGCACAAAAACTAGCACAAAAATAAAATAAAAGATACACAAAAACTAAAGATTTCAAGCAAGTGATAAAGCAGCGAGTTTAAGTAATTTTGAGATGCAAGCCTCCTTATGTCCAGTTATCCTATGCTCCCACAAGGTCTTTGG
>NW_021414622.1:0-300 GCF_001605985.2 Dendrobium catenatum | reverse complement strand
GAGTCATCTAATGCCATATATCTCAAAAATTATGGTTTCCATCTTGATTGGAGAGTTTTTCAAGGACGAAAGGGTATTACTTATGAATATACTCTATATAATTAAATTGAAAGTGCGGGGTCAAATGAATTATCATCTTACCACATGTTGCCTTAATTTTTTATAAAAATTATAGGTTTCTTAAAGGGAAAGGGTTGGTTCATGGTAGCTCTAGCTCCCAACGTCATGTAGATGAAGTTATCTCCAGCAATCCTAAAAGCACTTCTAGGATTGCTAGGTGGCCCGAAGAGCACAACGTTG
>NW_021414621.1:0-1180 GCF_001605985.2 Dendrobium catenatum | reverse complement strand
ACAGAGCAAAATATTTGAAATGCATTACATTTACTTTACATTACATTTACTTTACACTGCATTTCTTTTTCAGGCAACCAAACAGCTCCTATGTCAAATTTTAAAAATCTCCCAATCAATGTAGATGAACAAATCAGAATTAATGAGAGCAAGCTGAAGTTAGAGGAGGTAGATCTAATCATAGAGGAAATTAATGATAAATCTGATAGTGCTGGAAGTGTATCATCTTATGAAAGTGAATCAACAAATGATTAGTTAACATTAGGTAAATTAATTTTTTTTGCTCACTGCATTTATTTTATTATTATTGTACTGCATTTTTTTTACTTCCCTGCTTTTTTACTTCACTGCATTTATTTTATTGTTACTACTACGTTATTTTTTATTAAATTTTTATTATAACTCATGTTTATAATATTTCTTATTTATTTCTGTGCAGATGGCTTCAGGTGAAGAGCCTAGTAAAGGATTGATAAAAAATATTTTTAACAGACACACCAAGAAGATCAGTATAGCTGGACCAGCAAGGACAGTATGTACTGAGGGAACCACCACGTCTCAGCCTGCTACACAGCCTCAGCCTTCTACACAGCCTCAGCCTGCTACACAGCCTCAGCCTGCTATACAGCTTTTACCCACTCCTAGAGCCAGTACCCCGATTTCCTTCACCAGATCCCGGGCACAGTACTCCTTTCTACCCATACTACACACCCCCACCTTATGTTGGTGCCCCTCCTACTTATCCATTTCTACCATATGCTCCACTATTTTATCCCCCACCAAACCATCAGCCTACAACAGCTGGACCTTCGATAGCAGCTGTAGTAGAGCAGGGGACAGATGGTAGAATGTTGATAGCACTTGAGGGTGACACATACGTACATTCTCTTTTATTTAAGCTAACGAACATTTTTATTTGATATTTTATATTTATTTCACATAACTTTATTTTTGTAGGTTCTACCCATCAAAACAACTGACACATAAAATATGGGACATCAAATGGAGCAGGTTTGACGCACCTTATGTTTCTTGGAAGAAAGTCCCGAAAGAAGTCCGGAAGATGTGGTTTAGAGAGTTTGAGGTATTTTTGGGTTTTAGTTTTTATGTAAAATAATTTATTCTTTTTTACTTAAGCTAAAAATTTTATATATTATATATCATATGTATTTGAATGCAT
>NW_021414620.1:0-2139 GCF_001605985.2 Dendrobium catenatum | reverse complement strand
ACATTCTTGCAACTTGTATAGTTTTGATGATTCCAAACCTTAGTGTTTTATGTGTTGTATCTCCTAACATTTTTTAGAATATTTATTTTTGCTCTTGTGTGTACTAATATCTCAGGAAAATTGAACTCCAGACTACGAAGACTTCAAATCAAATTCAGCATGAGATACTTTGTGAATTTGAAGCTTGTACTTTTTATTTGAAATAAATTTGAGAGGGAATGTTTGTAATTGAGTGAATAAATTCACACACACTATAGGAGATCTTGAAAAGTTTTTGTACTAATCGTACGGGATGAACATTGTTCGTACTGGATGATCTGATCAGTTATCTCCTTGTAAGAGCAATGGAACGGACAGAAACTGCCCAAGGAAAATTAATTATCGTCGTGACGATTTGCTCTCTGTAAGAATTTCATCCCAAATGAAATTAATTATCGTCAGGACGATTTGCTCTCTAGACGAATTTCGTCCAGATGATCGCAATTTCGTACAGACGATCAAACCGACTTAAGGCAGTTTCGTGAGTCAGTTTTGAAGTTTTTGGAATCGACCTTATGATAACTGTTCGTATATACGAACCTAGTTCGTATATACGAACCTAGTTCGTATATACGAACCTAGTTCGTATATACGAACCTAGTTCGTACATACGATTAGCTTGTACGAAATTATTTCGTACACATATACAAATAGGTTTGTTTGAAGGCTTTTAAGTAAAATCGTCCGAGATAATTTTCGATCGTACGGGACGATCATGTTCAACATAACTTGAAATCTACCATTTTTGGACGGTTTTTCATGTCCTTTCTATATAAGGAAGCCTAGAAACTATTACAAGTGCCTTTGGAGTTGTTTTCTCTTAAGAGGGATCATTGAGATTGAGAGTTTGAGAGAGATTGTAAGAGTGAAGAGTGAGAGATCAAGTGAGGTGTTTGTGAGGGATTCACAAGGTTACTTGAAGAAGAAGATCTCTTTGTTTCTTCCCATCTCCTTTGAAGGCTCTCACGTGAAGTTCAACAACATTTGTCCGGTTCTCTGCCGACACTTGGAGAGTGTAAAAAGACGACAAAGTGTATCTTTGTCAACCATTGTGTCTTCATTCTTTGGGAGAAAACTAGAAGAGAGAACTTGAAAGGGAGAGAGGAAAGGGTGGAGTTTTAGTGGGATAAGATTCTTGAAGGGGATTACAAGGGAGTGTGGAGGGGATATTCACACGGTTGCTCCGGCGAACTTGCACCTCAGTACCATCGGATTCAAAGGTCATCTTGTGGGAAGTTTTGGCGAGAAGAAGATCTCTTTGGTGTCAAAGAACCTGGCTACTCGGCCGCACCGGGGAAGGTGAAAGTTATTTTGTACAGGCTTCTCCGCCTTGCTGTGGGGGCAAAAGGAGAGTCACTTTGTGGTATTAGTGCAATACTCAGAGGGTGCCTCCGGGGAGTGGACATAGGTCGTTTGACCGAACCACTATAAATCTGGTGTGTTCTTTCTTATTTTTCTTACATATTTAATTTCATTGCAAGTTGTTTACTCTAGTTGAAAAGTTTATTTTTTAAACTTTAAATTTAACTTGCATTAATAATTAAAAAGGTTTTCTAAAAATCCAAGAGTAGAAGTATAATTTTTTAAATTACCAATTCACCAAATTACCAATTCAACCCCCCCCCCCCTCTCGGTTAGCCTTGGCACATTCAATTAGGCTTAACATTCAAATTCATATTGAACGAGTTCCATCAAGTGGTATCAGAGTTTTGTTTCAAAATCATAAGTTTAGACTACTTTTTGAAAAACAAGTATGACTAATTTTAGAAACCATAAATTATTAGATGGATATTCGATTGTTAGACCACCTTTATTTGAAAATATTTCTTTTGATTTTTGGAAAATTTGAATGTTTACTTTCTTACAATGAATAGATTATCGAATGTGGCATATGATTTAAAATGGTTATTCTGTATTGTCACGTATTATTGATGGAATCAAAACTGATACACCTTTTTCTGAATGTAGTAGAGTAGAAAAAATTTATGCTGAATTAAATGCTAAATGTATGAATTGTTTGTTCTGTGCCTTAAATTTGGAAGATTATATGAGAATCTCTACACATACTACCGGCAAGGAAATTTGGGACAGTTTATGCAT
>NW_021414619.1:0-201 GCF_001605985.2 Dendrobium catenatum | reverse complement strand
AACCCCCGCAGAGACACTGCCCCTTGACCCCGCGACCTGACCGGACAGGTCGAACCCCACCAATGGGCGCTGCCCCCTTGAACCCCCGACATATCTACGAAACGTATAATGATCAAGAATATGAACAAATAAGGGTTGAGCCGACTTAAGGCAAAAAAATCTCTACACTTTTTGCCCCACTAAAAATTAAGGATGGATCTG
>NW_021414618.1:0-253 GCF_001605985.2 Dendrobium catenatum | reverse complement strand
ATCAAATTAGGAATAACCGTCGGATTATGCACATGTTCAATCACAGAATTAGTATTAAACATATTAAGGAAGAAATCCACACCAGACTTACTGATATCATCATCATTCTCAAGTAATATCCCATTACTATCGCGGATTTTATTGATTCTATTGTTAATTTTATTCTTATTAGCAATAGCATGAAAAAATTTAGTGTTTCTATCACCTTCCATAACAAATTTAGTATTAGCCTTTTGTTTCCAAAAGGATTCCT
>NW_021414617.1:0-410 GCF_001605985.2 Dendrobium catenatum | reverse complement strand
TTGGCACAGGTATATGTGAAAGAGATTGTCAGATTACACGGTGTGCCTAAGGTGATTGTTTCTGATAGAGATGGACAGTTTACTTCCAGACTTTGGAAGGGTATTCAGCAAGGTTTGGGCACGAAGTTACATTTCAGTACAACATTTCATCCGCAGACTAACGGATAGTCTGAGAGGACCATTCAGGTACTGGAAGATCTGTTGAGGCTTTGTGTTTTGGACTTTGGTGGAAGTTGGGAAGATCATATTCCGCTGATCGAATTTGCATATAACAACAGTTTTCAGTCCAGCATCGGTATGGCACCGTACGAGACTCTGTATGGCAGGAAGTGCCGTACTCCTTTGACTCTGACTGAGGTCGGAGATAGACAGAAATTGGGTGCCACTTTTTGTAGAAGAAACTGTTAAGA
>NW_021414616.1:0-423 GCF_001605985.2 Dendrobium catenatum | reverse complement strand
AATCAACAACAACAACATCAAGCCTTTGTCCCACTACCCGGGGTCGGCAACATGAATCCCTTATTGTCATTGTGTCCGGTTAAAAGTCCAATTGATCAATATTGTGCAACAATTGTGCGGTTTTAAGCATTTGCACATCCCACTATTCTATAATCTCATTAGCACACAGGCTTGCGATGTCATTTTCAACACAATGTAAAGGTTGATCTTCAAGAATGTTTTCAATGATCTCAAGTGGATGATCAAACATCGAAGAAATTTTAATTGAAAGAATTCCAAGAACTCATCGTTTGTTCAAATACATTTAGTGGTAGCAGAAAAATGCCTGTCCATCCATATGCAATGAGGCAATTATAAAATGCAATGCATTGGATGGGTTGTGGTAAAAAAAAAAAACTAAGCAACCTTAACAATTCATTTTTA
>NW_021414615.1:0-398 GCF_001605985.2 Dendrobium catenatum | reverse complement strand
ATGGGAGAAGATCATCTTTATCAAAGTGATGAAGAAGAGGTATGTAATTGTTTGAAATTTTTTGTGAGAAAATTCATTCATCATATAAAAAGCTAGTTTAAAGTTGGAACTTTCGAATTTACCGAAAGAATATGAAATTATTCTCAAAGATCATTCTACGATTGACTTAAATCACATGAATCTACCTGATGAATTTGATGATTTAAACAAAAACCATTCGAAGTTAACTGATGAGTATGATGCATTAAGAGTTTCACACACCTCACTCAAATCTGATTTTAAGAAATCTAAGGAAATAGAGCGCAACTTGAGGATGGATAATAGTGCTTTAGAAAATACTAATTTGAGGCTTAAAGATGAATTGTGTTTGAATAGTTGCTATTTGAATGAGTTATATT
>NW_021414614.1:0-637 GCF_001605985.2 Dendrobium catenatum | reverse complement strand
GCCCGACCGCTACTCTCAATGCGGCTCAATCATGCATCCCCTACTCTCTACCCCAAAGATCCTATTCTAAAACCCCAAGCTACCAGTAGACATAGGGGAAGGAGTACCAGCTGTAAGCCGTGGATAACTCCCCCTCCGAGACTCACAATACCCAAGCCTACTCCACCCCTTAAGTTGAATTCAACTAACACAAACCCACCTATATTATCCAACTTACCCTTAGTCCATAACCCAAATACTGGTCCTCTTGTACCAAATTCAAACTCTCCTTATGGAGAAACTTTCGACATTATCGGTGTGAGATCTCGTTCCTTTACTGTTCCTCTCTGAATTGGATTTTCCTCCCAGGATCGGCAAGGACGATGTTGAGATCGTCAAGGCCGATCAGTGCATTGAAAACAGCTGATTTCTGGAGTGTTTCTGGACTGGATCATCCAGGACGATTTTGGATCGTCCTGGGACGATCAGTGTATGACAAAATCTCGAGAGCAAGGGGTTTTGGCAAATTAATTATCGTCCTGTATCGTCCTGCAAAATCGTTCAGTACGATTGGAAATTGGTCACATCGTCCTGGACGATGTCGCGATCGGCTAAGACGATTAGACTAAGGTTATAAGGAAATCAGCTCGTTTTGAGG
>NW_021414613.1:0-2492 GCF_001605985.2 Dendrobium catenatum | reverse complement strand
AAATGGGGTCTTAATTTTAACTTAGTTTTTTAAACTACCAATTCACCCCCCTCTTGGTAGCCTTAGGACATTCACTTAGGCTTAACAACCTAAGTATTAGACTCAACAAATACAAACTTAAACTAAAAAATGCCACTCCGCCTCACTTCGCTTCTTCTTCGCGAGGTTTCTCGCATGAGCAGTTAAAATCCCTAACTTTCCTGCTCCTCTGACTCTTCCTACCGAACTCCTCTCCTAGCTTGCTGTTTGTACCACCGGTCGACATATCTTGAACGAAAACTATAGTGAACTTAAGGTAAGATCTGCTCCTTTCTTTGCACCCTAAACTCAGCCCTTTCTTTCATTTATTTTCCCCGATTATTTCATCTGCTTATCATCCGTCATTTGTCATGAGAGGTAAGATTTGTAAAAGCTATAGTTTTCTCATTTTCGCCAGATCAGGTTAGATATGCTCATTTTTCAGATTTCTTTATTTAATTTATGCCAAAACAAGTTATCCCAATGTTGCCTTCAAACAAAAATAATTTCTTTATGTTTGGATACTTTATTTAGTTTATTGCAAATTTCTTCACAGATTTGTGCCCATTTCAAATGAGTTTAATAAATTCTTCTGCTACAAAAGACAGACGCCAGCGTTCTCAAGTTTACTGCTACTGTCACCTTAAGTGTGCGTTATACACTTGCTACCGTGGACCCAATTCTGGAAGGCAATTTTTTAGATGCATGAATAATCGAATGGAAGACGATTGCATATACTTTTAAATGGACAGACGACGTAGAAGAGACATCTTATGGTACACCTACTGAAGTTGAAGGCTTTGAAGCTAGGATGTCTAAGAAGCTTGACCTAATCATCTTGTTGATGAAAGTCTTTGTTGGTGTTGTTCTTGTTGACATAGCTGTCAGTATTTATTTAGTTTAATGTGTCGTGTCGAACTAGTCTAAATGATGTAGAAGTCCTGTGGAGACTAACTCGCGTTTTGATCGAAATATGTATGGTTGATGTGGACTTGTAATATGTTTTGATGAACTCTATTGCACCATTTTGTAAGTTTTTTACTAGTGAATGAATGATCCAAAATTTATATGATTGTTGGGTGTTAAACTGACAACTAAGTAGCACAAGCAGTTTGCTGAATAAAAGTTGGTTGCTGAATGAATGATCTCCTTAGTTTAACACAAGCAATTTTTAACTTATATTTTGTATAAATAACCTAAATTTGCTAAATAACACAAGCAGTTTGCTAAATAACACAAGCTGTTTTTAACTTATATTTTGTATAAACTAAAAGTTGTGCCGAACTACTAGTGTTAAACCGACAGCTGAGTAAAAGTTTCATGCTTCATGCTCCAGTTAGGATAAATCTAACTGCTGTACTGAAATACCCAATATAATTTCTTTATCGAAATTTATCAAATCTCCTGTACCGAATCAGACCACATATGGTGTTAGGAAATTAACTAGATAAGCAAATTGACAACATCTGTTGTACGGAAATAAACTAAAACATCTCCTGAATCTCATTGGCAACCCAAGCAGATGTTGCCAGCCGATTGCCAGCACGATTTATCCCAGGGCACATGTGTACTCCATTTATTCTCCTAACTTGTAAAGATTGAGTTTCTTCACATAAGGAGGCCCGAATTCTCCATTCACAACCTTGATAGGAACAAGTCGCAATCACTCGTTTCTTATCGCTGGATTTTATCCGCACCCCAAAGTTCTCCTTTATGACAACTGATCGGAGAGCATTCTTGAAACTTTTTGCATCATTGAAGAAGGTGCACCACCATTATATCTCTTTTTAAAGTGGTCATTGATGTCAACCCAAAATCCTCCATATTTAAATGTAACAAAAAAAATGCTCTTCCTTCTCTCCACATAAATCATTTCCTACTTATCACAATCCATTCTACACAAAGTTTGTCACCCACTAGCAATTTCTTCTTCAACTTTGAACTAAAAAAATTAGACAATTTTATCAGCACATTTTTTGATAGAAACCTGAAATATTAGGGGAATTTTCATCTTTAAAAAAACCAAACAATTACTTACATCAAACCTAATTATCTAAACAGATAAATCGATTTGGAATAGGGATTTTGGAGAGAGGTAAATGTGGCTATGTGATAAAACGGAAGAAGGCGTGCGACTTCAGGTTTGCTGTAACAACCGGACGAGATTTAGCTTTCCGCGGGAAATCTCATCCCACACGGAAACCTGGCGAAGAAGAAACGGAGTGAGACGGAGTGACATTTTTGAGTTTAAGTTTGTGTTTGAGTGGTATATATGAAATATTTAAGATTTAGGCGTTAAATATGTAATATAAGTGTTAAATAGTGGTATGTAGGTAAAAACCCCTTAATTTTTTTTGCTTTCATCACATTAAAATGATTTGTCCAAGATGTGTGCAAATACAAGAATTCAATAGTTAATTTTTTTTTAAAAAAAAAATTATAAATAAATTATAGGGAAATTTACATACATACCA
>NW_021414612.1:0-239 GCF_001605985.2 Dendrobium catenatum | reverse complement strand
TGTTATTGAAACCAAAATAAAATTTGTTTAATATAATAATAATAATTTATTTATTTTATTTTTTTTGGGAAAAATTGGTGCCTAAGCCCATTTCATTCAATCTAAATGAATACAGAAAATAGATTGACTGCTACCACACAACATACCAGTAACAGTCAACAAAACCTTATCAGCATAAAAAAGTTGCATAACAAATGAAAACCCTATTACAAACTATCAGCCATAGCTGCAGAAAGAAA
>NW_021414611.1:0-816 GCF_001605985.2 Dendrobium catenatum | reverse complement strand
GCACATACTTTTTTTTTTGAGACATTTGAGCCATTAAGATATTTTTGAACTCTTACACAAACTTCTAACACTAGAGCTCTTGATTAGTAGTCAAAGCTCCAACTAATATATCAAAATTATTAATCTATTTTTTAATATATTAAAATTCATAATTAAAATTATCTTAACAATATCCAATAAAATATATATTTTTGACTTTTCGATTGATTAATATCTGTAGCAAAAATATCTTAAGAATATCGAATAAAATATCAATTTTTGAATTTAAAGTTGTGCTTATCTTAGTAACATTTTGATTAATATGTAGGTATGGTCTCCTCACTCAAAAAATGTAATCTAATATTGGAAGCGCTCCCATCCTTTTCTTCTTCCTGACCGTCTCCCACTCCGATTCTTCCGATCAAAACCATTAATCTCAATTCCAAACCCTAATGCCGATCCTCTCCATCCCCGCCCCATCATGACTCCGGCTGCCGGAAACCGCCGCCGCTTCTCCCACGCTATTCCACCTTCTCGTCTTTCCTTCACCGCCCTACGCTGCCTCCGCCTCCGCCTTCGCTTACTTGTTTTCCTCCTCTTTCCTTCCCTATACCTGCTCCTCTTATCCTCCACTTCCTCCATCGATACCCACTCTTTCCTTATCGATTTCATACCCGTCCTCGCATTCTCCTCTGGTCTCCTCCTCCTACTTTGTCTCTTCCTCCCCTCTCTACGCGTCCTCCCTCGCCCGCCAACGCTCCCACTTCTGTGGTCCGTCGGAGGGGCTCGCACCGATCGCCGTACCGGACTCGCCGTACAGGTATACAGCAATGGCGA
>NW_021414610.1:0-278 GCF_001605985.2 Dendrobium catenatum | reverse complement strand
AGACCATGTGACCAAGGGAGACATTGAGTTACACTATGTGGCAACTGAAAATCAACTAGTTGACATCTTTACTAAACTACTGGCCATCGACACTTTTAGTATTTTAAGGACCAGACTGGGTGTGATTGACATAAATGCATGAACTTGATTCCTACTGATTTCAGATCTATTTTCTGTTGTTTACTTTTTATTGTCTTACCTTTTTTTCTTGCTAATTTTACTACTTTTTTCCTATTTTTTTATTTAGAAATCATCGTTGAAATTGATATTTTATGCCT
>NW_021414609.1:0-214 GCF_001605985.2 Dendrobium catenatum | reverse complement strand
AATATCAGTTTTCACACTATTAATAATACGTGATGGAAAAAACTATCATGATTGAATAATTTGCCACATCTTGAAATTAATAGATTGTAAAAACGTTGACATACACATTTTTTTAAAAATCAAAGGGAATATCTCAAATAATGGTAAACGAGTAATAGAGTAACCTTCTACAGTATTTGTATTACCGAAGTGTGCTATTGATCATTTTCCTCTA
>NW_021414608.1:0-223 GCF_001605985.2 Dendrobium catenatum | reverse complement strand
TCACTTAGGTTTAACAACCTAATTACTAGACTCAACAATTTTATGTTCATACATATGACATACAGATTATGAAATAGAGTCATCCATGTTCATACAAAATGAAGCATGATTTATTTAAATTATTCATATTATATGAAATATGATTTGTACAAATAATTCACAGTGTATGAATTGGGTTTGTACAAAATCATACTGAATGAATTTATTTAGTTTTGAACTATGC
>NW_021414607.1:0-222 GCF_001605985.2 Dendrobium catenatum | reverse complement strand
AGAATAACAGAGAGGAAGGACCAAGCTCGTTCTTGTTCTTCATTAGAATGGAAGAAGAAGAATGATTTGTTTTGCTACAGTGAAATGTTATATAGAGAGGAGGAGATGTGCAGGTGAGCTGTTACGGGTCCTTTTCTGTGCCAGAGGAAGTGATGCCGGTAACTGTCAGGAGGCGGTAGTAGTGGACACATGATTATGTTGGCTAACAGGCCCCCTCAAACT
>NW_021414606.1:0-248 GCF_001605985.2 Dendrobium catenatum | reverse complement strand
AATGGATGTTAAAATTTTGAAACAGTGAGCGAATTTTGATGAAACGTGAAAGGCAAGTGCAAGTGAATCTCTGATGCCAAGTATTTAGGGAATGATTGAGAAATTTCTATATAAGTGGCTTTGCAAAAAGTTAAAATGTTAAGGATGTTCTTTAATTTTTTTTATTGCCTTTTGTTTATAGTGCAACTTTAGCTTTTCATTTAAATATTAATATCTATGATGGGTCAAGATATAAAGTCTACTAAGCT
>NW_021414605.1:0-298 GCF_001605985.2 Dendrobium catenatum | reverse complement strand
TCTATCTCTAATTTTAATTCTAGTAATTTTATAAAAAAAATATGATTAAAATTATATTTTTCTTAAATATGATAATGATTTCACTGTGTAATTTTTAATATATTATTGTATGATTTATTTCAAATATTTTAATCATAAGAAGTTGAATTTCTACTAGTTTGTTTTTCTGTGATGGTTTTCTTTCGTATTAAGCAAATGAGGCTTTTCTAGTTTACATGACAATTTTATAAAAGGCTTGAATGTTGTTCTAAATAACCCTCCAAAGTTTTAAGTGGATTAAAAAAATGTTTGGTGGGCA
>NW_021414604.1:0-211 GCF_001605985.2 Dendrobium catenatum | reverse complement strand
ATTTAAAATTCACATATACATTGCGGAATCTCTTTAACTGAGCAAGGCCCCATGATTTTTTCCTTTTCAAGTTTTTCCATGTAAAAATCTCTGATATTGCCAAACTTTTTCATTTATCTATTTATGTGCTGGTTGAATCGCTCGGTTGTAAAACATTATCTTTTTATCACCACAAATTTTCTAGTCCAATTATATTTTTATTTTCTTATAT
>NW_021414603.1:0-608 GCF_001605985.2 Dendrobium catenatum | reverse complement strand
CACCATGATGATTTGATGATAATCCAATTCCAATCAAATGAGCCGATTCTCCACAAAGCAAAAAGGGGAAACTAGTATAATTTGAATCTTGAATATGAAAGATATGGAGCAATGCATTGAACTTCTATGGCTTGCACTAACTAAAAATGTTCCAGTTATTTGCAAGATAAAGAAATTCGTAGAGGATGAATCACAATCAATATCTACATGCAAACAAATGAAATGAAATGAAATAAAAGATATGAAAATTTGAAGGGTATATATAATTGATTGCAAGAAAAGATCAACGATGCAAGTCCACCATACCGACCACAAGAAAATATGGAAGAGTTCTCACTCATATAGTAGTCTACTTATGAGCGATGACGATTAATGTGCGATAAATGCTAAATCATCCACATAGTTAATAGCTACTCAATATTAGCCAAGTACATCAGCCTTCTACAAGCAAAGAATAAAAGATCTGCAACACATACGATCTTTCTACAAAGACAGATGTATGTGCCACATGCCACTGATGGGTAGATACATACAGACTTCAGTAAATGCAGTATCCTGAAGTCAATTTCAATCTGTGAAGGAATACATCTACCTGCCCACTTGTAACA
>NW_021414602.1:0-298 GCF_001605985.2 Dendrobium catenatum | reverse complement strand
TAGCAAACATTCATAATTGTCTGCGACGGCATTGCCTACTAACTTTTCAGGTCCACAAAATCGAGTGCAACTCAGGCTAGCTCAAGATTGGGTAGATTTAGTTTGAGTCACTTTGTAATTTTTCCTTTCTTGAGTCCATTGTAAAAATGGTTCCTATTACTAAGTAACCTTGCACACACACACACACAAACTTGAGGGTTTTTCTATTATTTTCTATTTTGAGTACATTATCATGGATGATGTTCATATCGGCCAGGACGATCCGACTAAAAATAGATACTCTAATTAGGGCATTCTG
>NW_021414601.1:0-438 GCF_001605985.2 Dendrobium catenatum | reverse complement strand
GACGTTAACCTGTATGGAAGAGGTCTAGAGAATCCATCAAGGATGTGAGACCTTTCCGAGGTTGTATGTCAGAGACTTTGCTCGACGACGTTAACCTGTGTGGAAGAGGTCGAGAGAATCTACCAAGAATGTGAGACCTATCAGAGGTTGTATGTCGGAGACTTTGCTCGACGACGTTAACCTGTGTGGAAGAGGTCAAGAGAATCCACCAAGGATCTGAGACCTATCTGATGTTGTATGTTAGAGCCTTTGCTAGATGACGTTAACCTGTGTGGAAGAGGTCGAAAGAATCCAACAAGGATGTGAGACCTTTCCGAGGTTGTATGTCGGAGCAAAGGCTCTGCGGTGGTCCGGCGAGGCTCCGACGGTGGTCCGGCGAGGCTCCTGCGGTGGTCCGGCGAGGTTCCAGCAGTGGTCGATGAGGAGCTTCTTCCTTCT
>NW_021414600.1:0-316 GCF_001605985.2 Dendrobium catenatum | reverse complement strand
TTTGTGATGCATGTCAACTAGGAAAACAAGTGAAGTCTTCTTTTAAGTCCAATAAGGATCTTAGGTCCAGTAAATCTTTGAAAATTCTTCACATGGATCTTTTTGGACCAGTAGGAATTGTAAGTTTAGAAGGGAAGGTATACGAATTTGTTATAGTGGATGATTTCTCAAGATTCACCTGGGTTAGATTTCTTTTTCATAAAAGTGAATCATTTGAGGAATTCAGAAATTTTTTAACTTGGATTCAAAGAAAACTAGGATGTGAAATAATTTCTTTACAAAGTGATCATGGAGGAGAATTTGAAAATGAAAGATT
>NW_021414599.1:0-232 GCF_001605985.2 Dendrobium catenatum | reverse complement strand
TACTTTCTAGGTTTTAGCATTAAGCAACTTGAGGAGGGTACATTTCTTAGTCAAAATAAATATGTTAAGGACATCCTCAAAAAATATGAAATAGACAATGCTAAACCTGTTAGTACACCAATAAGTTCCTCAATTCAGTTGGATAAGGACCTTAAGGGAAAATATGTTGATCAAAAGAAATATAGTGGGATTATTAGATCTTTACTTTACTTGACTGCTAGCCGACCAGATA
>NW_021414598.1:0-315 GCF_001605985.2 Dendrobium catenatum | reverse complement strand
CAATGGTTATAAATTCCAGACAAAAAATTAGTGTGAAAGAAGGAAGACAGAAAATTCAGGCGTATGTGTAAGAGGGAACACCCATATAGGGGATGATTCTGAATACTACGGGGTATTACAAGAAATATTAGAGGTTGAATATCCCGGTCAGAAAAACACTGTGTATCTCTTCAATTGTGAATGGTTTGATCCAGTACCAAATAGAGACACGAAAGTTCATCCAATTTACGGTATAATAGAAGTCAAGCGGGCTAGGAGATATGCAAAGTTTGATCCTTTCATTATTACTAGTCAGGCAACTCAAGTCTATTATGC
>NW_021414597.1:0-778 GCF_001605985.2 Dendrobium catenatum | reverse complement strand
AGCCGTGTCCCGTGTCCGTGTCGTGTCGTGTCCGTGTTGCCGTGTCCGTGTCCGTGCATCATAGGCTTGCATGTATGTGTTCATAGGCAAAGCCCCTTTATAGTATTAGTTGGGGAAGGTAATGAACCGCATGTTTGTAACTCTAATATTTTCACTACAGACAATAGTAGACATGAGTTGTTCCCCACTATGCTAACAATAGATATATCGATCAATGATGAGTTAGAAGTCTTACCACCACAAACAATAGCAATCAAAAGAGTTGTAGCCCACAGCGACTGGGTAATGTCAACCAGTGGTGTGTTAGATTTATGAGAAACAATAGCAAATAAAAGAGTTGTAGCCCACAGGGCCAAAAAGTAATGTATCAACCAGTAGTGAGTTAGATTTATAAGAAACTATAAATAATAGTGCTCCCAAAATGGAGTGCATAGTAACTCACCTTGTAATGCAAATATAGTCTCTATGTTATGATTATTCCATGGTACATTATTATGACATCCAAATACTACGTCAAATATTATAACTTCATATTAGTCATGCATTCATTTCTCTAGACTACAACAGTTTGATTTCCCATCAAGTTCTTTAAGAATATCTATTCAAATCATATGTATACAAAATTATAAAATAATAATAGGATTAAAAAAAATCTAATTGCAAACCTCAACTTAGTTATATAAATACTCAATATTTAGCATGCATGTAGCCTCTCTATCCATTTTATTTATTGTTACATAAAACTAAGATCAACCGACTCAGTTATTTAGACAACTCA
>NW_021414596.1:0-244 GCF_001605985.2 Dendrobium catenatum | reverse complement strand
GTTGCATGCTTAGAAACCATAGAAAGGAGACATTTAAAGATTTTTATTAGGAATTTGAGAGAACCCTTTCTAAAATTAGAACCACCAAAAAGATTTTTAAAAAGGTTAACCTTATTCAAGACTTAGATCATTCTAGATTTCTTAAGAATTTTGCAAATCCTATGGTATATGAAATTTATTAAAGTATAAAAAAACCTACCATCCAAGCTAATATTTTTGAATTAAAATTTACAATTATTCATAT
>NW_021414595.1:0-204 GCF_001605985.2 Dendrobium catenatum | reverse complement strand
CCCAAATTTAGTTTCACAAGTTTCTAATTTAAATAGTATCAAGATTCATATTTGATGAGATGATTTTTTTGGTGATGTATTAGGCTACATACTTTGAAAGGGGTTTTTAATATATCAATATAAATTGTTCTTAATTATATTATAAAATACAACGGTCATCTTTACAAACTTAAAGATCTTTATTTTCTCAAATGGCTCATCCTC
>NW_021414594.1:0-954 GCF_001605985.2 Dendrobium catenatum | reverse complement strand
TAACCAAACATTTTCATTTTGTTCTGACTGAGGCACGCACGACGAATATACTAGGTTTTCTTCAAATGTATTATTACTTTGTCTAACCATAATTGGACGTTCGGTTACAATACGATGTGGACGAAACTATTTTGGCATGAAATTAGGTTGCTCCGACAAACTGAGTTGGCCTTAAAAATTATTTTGCATATCTAACGAATTTACTTCTCTGTCGTACCATAGGTTATGACTGGTAAAAGAAAATATTTAGTTATGCTTCAATTTTGTTTAAAGGGAATTCAAAAACCAAATAGTAACATAATAAAGTTCAATATACTTACGTTTGTACCTCCGTTAATGGACCAGCAACATCACCATAATTTATTTGTTCGGCCTCGACGTACACAATGACAGGATCAATTCTAGCCTCCAATAACATAAACTCACAAACCTCATCATCAGTGACATGTGTAGCATAGTAGCCACCATTACTACGAAGGCGACATGTTAGGCTGACAGTATTTGTTGTAGGATTTATTCTAAGTGCACGCAATATTCTGTCTTTTAGCATAGTAAGTGATATGTCATAATCAACAATGATTGGCTGATTTTGACCACCAATATATATGGCTGTGAACTCATCCCCGATACGCAGCTCTCTACCAAAAAATAATAGCAAGCGTGACATGCTATCCTAAATTAAAGATAGAGGAGGGTCAATTAACAGAATGTCATATTTTTTTAAACATCTTCACTTATCATAGTGCGCATAATGTACGTAATGAAAAGCGTTTTAACGCGTCAAAATACACTTTTATCTCATTTCCGAAGAAATGAACGTAATTAAATTTTTTGATTCGATTAATAAAATACGTTCACTTGATATTTCATAATTTATACTGGTTCATATGTTGGTCTTCATTATTTAGCCTATAGTGCAACTTCTTGCTTTGACAAACAAATAACAAAAGTGTC
>NW_021414593.1:0-213 GCF_001605985.2 Dendrobium catenatum | reverse complement strand
CCTTTTCGTAATTTTTAAAATTAATACTTTTTGCCTCTTTGTTAAGATAGGACATTATAAAATAAATGTAATTCTAAATTTTAAAATTACACATATCACTTCTATACATAAATATATCAGCTCCAATCGAAAAATGTATTTCCACTCCAAAATACAATAACATTTCAAAATATATATTCAATTGAACCATATTTTTTAATATTAAAAAAGAAT
>NW_021414592.1:0-360 GCF_001605985.2 Dendrobium catenatum | reverse complement strand
AGTGTCGAAGCTGCTGAAACATTGAAGATCTTTAAAAAAGGGTAAATCAACGCGCATAAAGTAAATATCTCATGACAACTTGAGAAAGAAAAACCATCTACTTATCCACTAATGGTTGGATTTTGCTGAAAATAATTCAGAAATGTTTTCCTTAATAAAATATTAGTAAATGTAAGATATTCACTAAAATAATAAAACATAAGCAATAAGAGTTGAGACCGCACAAAGTATTGCTAATCTTTGCACCTAACAACAAAACTGATGAAAATTCTACTACATCCGCTATTCCTATGGGTGATAGTTTGCTAATGTAGCATATTAGACTTCCTTACTGCTATTTCACTGGATTTCTTGCAGATC
>NW_021414591.1:0-321 GCF_001605985.2 Dendrobium catenatum | reverse complement strand
CTCGCTCCATTGGCCTCAAAATCCTAACCTTAGAGTTGGCGCCAGGAAAACCCCTCCTCCTTCTCTCCTGGACCGGCTCAGATCCCCTCCTCCCTTCCATCCTCCTCAATTCCCACCTGGACTCGGTCCCCGCCGACGCCTCGCACTGGATTCACCCTCCCTTCTCCGCCTACCGCGACTCCGATGGCCATATATTTGCTCGCGGCGCCCAGGATGACAAATCCATTGCAATCCAGTACATCGAGGCTCTCCGCAACCTCAAAGGTCGCGGGTTTTCTCCTCTTCGGTCCATCCACGTTTCCCTCGTACCCGATGAGGAGA
>NW_021414590.1:0-226 GCF_001605985.2 Dendrobium catenatum | reverse complement strand
ACGCCGTGGAGAGATGATTTTGATGCATCTTCATTCCAACTTACCGTAGGGGTTCAAAAATGCATTTTTAGGCTGCGCATGGCCAGCCGATGGGCCTATGACGCATCGGCGCTCCGTCCGCCTCGGAATAAGCTTTTCAAAATGGGGTCATAATGCCGAATCGGAATCCTGGGTGGAAAGTTATTGATGTTCTCGCATGGTCGCCACATAGGACCCGCCGGTTTCC
>NW_021414589.1:0-208 GCF_001605985.2 Dendrobium catenatum | reverse complement strand
TTGAGTCTAAAGGTGATAACAAGCAAAGAGGTAGAGGTGACCATATGCACAGGACAGAAGGCCCGTATTTATGGGAAATGCAAGGGAGTCACTATTATCTTGCAAGGGGAGGTAGTTACTCAAGATTTTTTGCTGATTGATCTGGAAAACGCCGACGTCATCTTGGGTATGCAGTGGCTTCAGTCCTTAGGAGACATGGAGGTCAATT
>NW_021414588.1:0-249 GCF_001605985.2 Dendrobium catenatum | reverse complement strand
GAAGTCGATGCAGATACGAATCTGACCACTCTTCTTCTTTACAAGGACGATATTGACAATCCAGTCAGCATACTTCTCTTCTCGGATGAAGCCTGCTTCTATGAGCTTCTTTATTTCTGTAATCACCTGCTCTTCAATCTCCAATCTCATTCTCCTTGGAGCTTGCTTGACGGGTGCTGCATCAGGCTTGATGGCCAATTTATGAACTACCATATCAGGGGATAAGCCAGGCATCTCAGCATATGTCCA
>NW_021414587.1:0-267 GCF_001605985.2 Dendrobium catenatum | reverse complement strand
CACTTTCACATTTTTGACTTTTATTACATTACATTTAAATTTACATTTATATCACAGAAAGAAAAAGAAAATCTAGACCACTTGCAGGGTTATCCTAAGCAGTTTATAATAAAAATTATCCCAAGCAGTTATATGTTTGTATTTTGAATTAAATCCATCAGCCACACTTGGCCACCCTCCTTATTTGGGGGCTAAGCAGCTGAAGTACCTGTAGTATTTTATAAAATTATTAATTAATTAGCCCCCTTTACTGCCCTGCATGAGTAT
>NW_021414586.1:0-1437 GCF_001605985.2 Dendrobium catenatum | reverse complement strand
TGTCCTAAGAGGTGGATCTTGATGAAAGGAGCTCTCTTCGTCGAGCTCTTCATGTACAATCTTTTTCCTTTTAGATTCGACCATGGGAATCCCAATAGAGTCTTGATTAGGGTTGGCAATTGGAACCGTATGTGGGGTTTTGGATCAAAGCCCTACATGGGGTCCTTGTTGGGTACCCATGCTCTGTGTGGGCGGGCTTCACCCACCCATGGTGACTTTTAGGATGACGTACCCACCCAGACCCACGCACTTTCCATACCTTTTGAATGTAGTTTGTCACAGATTGATGGCCTTGAGGCTTGTTTCCTTTTGCTTTGACTACAAACTTTCAAGCCGCATTTCAGAATTTATCATGGTCGCAACTCAGTTCAGGGTTGCATATTGCGTAGTGAGAATTGCGGTAATATTCGACATACTGTGATTAGCAATGTAAATCATTTTATCCCCCGATGTTAAGTACCCACCCATACCCATACGTGGGTGGGTGTGGGTATAGGTATCCAATGCAAGGCTTTATTTTGGATCGCATCTTCATGAGCTTTATCATCATCTCCCCTAGAATTTTCTTTCCTTTTGTTTCAGCCCGAGGAATCGCCGAAGAAGCCTTCGACTGCATCTCGTTCATCTTCTTCATCATATCCTCCAATTTCTCAAAGCAGTTCTCAATAGATGAGAGACAACCTTCCTTCCATGCCTAAATATTTTTCCTCCATGCTGGCCCTGAATTGTACCATCTCGCTTACCAACACATCCATCTTCTTTGTTGCTATTAATGGATCTAGGTTCCAAACCGTGAAAACAACAAAAAATCAACAAATTTAGTCTTCAAACGGCGAAAATCGGCAAAACGGGAAGAAAAAACGCTGCATAAATCAACGATGAGGACTTAAATTTTTGCCCAGGACACCGCTCTAATACCAACTTAATAGGAAGTGGATGCAATTATCACAAAAATCAGTGGATGAAACACAAAAAATTTGGAAGAAGAATGTTCCAAAATAATTTTTAGTTAAAGAAGTATAAAGAGAAATGCAAGATACAGTTGGATCTTCAATTTGAGAGGAAGATTCAGCTCTCTCAAATCTCTAGCCACCGACTAGTGCCCAAATACCCTAAGAATAAATTAAATTCAGCAAAATCCAAAACATAATCCTAAAATCATCCTATTGTTAGCCTTAAATAAGCTCCTATAATTCCCTCATAAATTAGCTATCTTTCCCTTAATAATTCCCTCTCATATTTGAATTCAAATCAAATCTCTTGTCCTAAATAATTCCCTCCTATTTATAATTAAAAATTTTCAAAACAATCCCCCCTTGATTCCTTCTCCCTTTCCCTAAATAATTCCGTCTTAGATTTTTTAATTCAAATTAGATCTCTTGCCCTAAATAATTCCCTCACAATTGTAATTAAAACTTTTCTAAATAATTCTCCTTT
>NW_021414585.1:0-297 GCF_001605985.2 Dendrobium catenatum | reverse complement strand
GGGTTAACCCTTTGACCCGAAATTGACCCGATTTTGATCCGAAAACCCAATTTTGACCCCGCAACCCGAGATTGACTCTATTTTGACCCGTTTTTGACCTGAAAAAGAGGTGATAGACCCGTTTTTGACCCGAAAACTAGCAATTTTTTTGTTGGTAACGAGTCACTCGGGTCGTGTCGGGTTGACCCGGACCCGAAGCGGGTCGGGTTCGGGTCAGGAAAACTGACCCGTTTTCAAAAAAAGGTTCGGGTTGACCCGAATAGTGACAGGTCAGTTTCGGGTTCGACCCGAACCCGA
>NW_021414584.1:0-259 GCF_001605985.2 Dendrobium catenatum | reverse complement strand
GTTTTTAAAATACCAATTCACCCCCCTCTTGGTTAGCATGGGACTAAGTTCATAGGGCTTAACATCTCTAACAAACTTTCAGTGTTAAATAGGCAAGGGTTCCAACATCAAGGATGAATGAAGGTAAAAAAGCTAGTCCACAAAACTAAAGTTAGGATAGGAACTTGAAATATATGTTCCCGTACAAGAAAATTATTAGAATTAATAGATATTATGATTCATAGGAAGATAAATATATTTTGCATTCAAGAAACTAAAT
>NW_021414583.1:0-279 GCF_001605985.2 Dendrobium catenatum | reverse complement strand
ACATTGCAACCCTTTTGAAATTTATTCTAACATTTGCCGAAAATTTAAGAGTATTTTAGAATGGTAGGTGAAAGAAGTGAAATAAACAATTTTATAGTAGTACTGATAAAGAGATGATAATCTTATAATGATTATTTATTTCTTGAAGGATAGCTTTTGAGTACAAAATGAAAGCTTCCCAATTTATATAGGAAGCTTCATGTTCTTCCAAATTGAATCATTCATCATATTAGGGACAAGACGAGTGCTTGATTACTCACTTTCCTTAGCAAGCACAAG
>NW_021414582.1:0-318 GCF_001605985.2 Dendrobium catenatum | reverse complement strand
GCGGGGGGAAATCAAATTTGCTTATTAAAAAAATCCTTTTAAAAAATAAACCCCAAGCACGCCTTTAGTGCGCGTGGTGGGAGAAAAAAATCAAAAATATAACCCGGGCCCTCTGAACTGAGTGGTTTTGCCGCCAAATGGCATCACGAAATACCGGTTATGGCCAGCGCTGTTACGTTCCTTATTGGCATCAAATCCTTGAGATATGAATCAATAGGATATAATCGATAGGGCACAAAGCCATATGTTAGCTAAGGTGGATTCAAATTTGTCCCTTTAGACAAACATTCAACCGCGGTCTACAAGGTCCCCTTGGAC
>NW_021414581.1:0-292 GCF_001605985.2 Dendrobium catenatum | reverse complement strand
ATTTGTGGTTTTCTTTAACTTTAAAACTCAAATTGATAATAATTTTACTGAAGGGAATACAATAAATTACAATTGTATAAGTAATCGAGATAATGATCTTAATTAATTCTTCAAGTAAGTTAAAAATTTTGTCTTTGAATTGCTATTTATTTTTATATATTATTATACTATTAAAATGTATTTATTTTTATTTTCATATGCACTTGATTATTATTTTTTCGTTATGCATGTAATTTATATTAATATGTTAATCGCTATAATTTTTTTTTTCTTAAACAGTATATGCCAATTC
>NW_021414580.1:0-302 GCF_001605985.2 Dendrobium catenatum | reverse complement strand
AGGTCTTTTTATTGTTCAAGTCTTTGTACATTTCAGTAAAAATTTCGACAGCACCCCGGCATATCCCCCGTTTGGGGGAAAATAGGGGAGCTGGGCATTCCCACCACGCTACTAGAGCGTGTATGGTAGGTGTCCTTAGACACCGCGGTCGTACAAATTTTCATCCCACCACGCTACTAGAGCGTGTATGGGGCCTTCAGCAGTACCCGTACAGCAGAACACCAGTAGCTCTCCCCACCACGCTACAAGAGCGTATATAGAGCTCACCCACCTCGTCGTATGCTTCGCACCGGGCTCCCTCC
>NW_021414579.1:0-208 GCF_001605985.2 Dendrobium catenatum | reverse complement strand
ATTGACATTAGACATCACTTCAATAGAGATCATGTGATAAAGGGGGACATTGAGGTAAACCATGTGTCAACTGAAAATCAACTAGCCGGTATCTTTACTAAACCACTGGCCTTCGATATTTTCAGTTCTTTAAGGACAAGGTTGGGTGTGATTGACATAAATGCTTGAAACTTTTTATTTTCTTTTGTTTTTGTTTTCTTTGTTTGTT
>NW_021414578.1:0-511 GCF_001605985.2 Dendrobium catenatum | reverse complement strand
TTTGTGTGTTTATTTTTATTTGCTTTGATAAAAATACGAAAATAAAAATTTTGAAAGCAGATCGTCCGGGACGAAAATTTGTCGTACGGGATGATGTGTTGGAATGGATGAAACTGTCTGATTTTAAAAAATTATTCGTGCAGTTTTTTCAGCTTTTAAGTTCGTCTGTATGATCCTCAGATCATCTGGGACGAAATTTTTAAGTAACTGTGCAGAAAAACAAGAAAACGAGTGAGTGGATAAGATAGTTTTTAATGAACTTCGTCTGTACAAACCTGGAGTTCTTCTGGACAAAAAACATGGCGGTTCAATATAGGGGAAAGTTTTAAAAACTGTCATTAAAATGATCACATGTGTGATCGTCTGGACCTGTACGATCGGTCAAGTCAAAAGTCTGTACGAAAGGATATATCGTATGTTGTGTTGATTACGAAAAGCCGTTACATTTTGGACGAATTTGATCATCTGTACGAACATTTTTTGTCCAGGATGAACATATTATTTTCTTTAA
>NW_021414577.1:0-393 GCF_001605985.2 Dendrobium catenatum | reverse complement strand
AGATAAATTGCTACCCCCAAGGGCTCGGTAATCTTAGCCGAGTAGTCCTCTCTCGCATCCCCCACATTCTTCACCGTCCTGTTCACTATTTGACTCCTCGTTGACCTAGTCAAATTGATTGCGATTGACGGGTAATTAAGTTCTGACGCGGTTAAATACTTAACCCCATTGCAACTTGTTTGTTTTCCGATTGTAATTGTAACCTCCTGGTCATTATACCCAAGGCCACAAAGATATCCAATATAATCATTTAAGGTGAGCCCGAACACAAGGCCTGGGTCCATTGCCCTGATCGGGTTCACCAGACCAGCCCCGGTGGCATATATCCCTGCAGTTTTGTATGAGTTATCATCGACAATGAGATCACCTGCATCCGTCCATGAGTCATTGGAG
>NW_021414576.1:0-711 GCF_001605985.2 Dendrobium catenatum | reverse complement strand
CTATGAAATAAAAAACATATTTAACGAGCATTAAAAAATGACTTGTATTTATAAGCAAAAATAATTTAATATAGAAAATAACAAGACTTCCACACCATCATATATTAAATAAACTTATAAATTATTTTTTTTTTGGGACATTTAGGCCATTTAAGGCAAACTCATACACACAACACATACACAAAGACTCGAACCAAAGACCTCTTAGTTGGAAGCATAAGCTCTCAATCAACAAGTTAAAGTGAGCTGTGTTATAATTAATTCATAAATGAGCATATTATAGAGCATCATTGGGGTTTCTTAATGATTTTTTTTTCTCAAACTTTAAATGCTATTGTTCAGCTTAAAATGATATTATTTATGAGCATTAAATGGTTTTATATAAATAAAAACAGTAAACCAAGCTGTTTAAGCTTGCTCATTATCAATCAATTATTTTATAAAAATATTTTAGCTTATTCAGATAATTAAATGGGAATTGGGTTGCCAGCTGATTGACAGAAAAAAATTCCTCCTGATCTCCGTCGTGCTCGAATCCTCTAATATTTCAAAAATAAGTTTATTATAAATAAATAAATAAACGGTCGGAATCGGGTTTTAACTAAGCTGAGCAACTAGTTTGTATGGTTCAATTAATTAATTAAGCTGAAACTCAAATCAAAGATGACTTGAATTCGGCTTGACTCATTTAAATCCCAACGGCGAACACAA
>NW_021414575.1:0-242 GCF_001605985.2 Dendrobium catenatum | reverse complement strand
AAATCTTAATAGCAAATTAAAATAGGCTTTATGCTGCAAATAGTACAATAACTCAAAGTTCTCAGCCAATATGAAAATATAGTGCCCATCTGCAACACATGAGGATCAAAAACCTCAAAGCTTTCAAATGAGAACCTTTAATTTAACTTAGTAGATTAATATTTTAAAAAAATATTACTACATTTTTAATCGAATCATTATAAGATTACATTTGTGCTTCGGTATTCCATTTTCTATTAAAA
>NW_021414574.1:0-2527 GCF_001605985.2 Dendrobium catenatum | reverse complement strand
TGGAACTCTAAAGTTTAATTATTTGAGAACTTCTCATAAGATGCCTTGATAAAAAAAATAGAAAAATTAAAATTAAAAAATATTCATTTTTTTTTATTTTCGTTGTTTTTAGCTTTTTATTATTGTGTTTTTGTCTGCTTTATTTTATTTTATTTTTGAGGGCCTTGATCATCACCATCTTTTCCTTGGATTCAAATTTCTTGTCACATCGTCCTGGCCGATACCTGTATCGTCATGGACGATTAGATAAAATCTCTTCAAATTCCATCTGCTGACCTTTTTTGTGCTTACTATAACTCATCGTCCTGGACGATATAATATCGTCCTGAATGATCTGATCGAACTCTGTTGCAATCATGATGATAGTCCTGGCCGATAGAATATTTCGTCTGGCCGATGCATTTTATGTGCATCATCCTGGCCGATACACTGGATCGTCCTGGACGATCCACGTGTCAGCACGTTTAAATCCTTAAAATTGCCCCGGACGATCCATTATTAGACAATCGGCCTAGCCAATCCACTATTCGTCCTGGACGATACACGTGGCTGAGATTTAAAACATTTTAACTTCGGCCGGTACGATCAATTTTTGTGCATCATCCTGGACGATACACTTAATCGGCCCAGACGATCTACTTTTTCAATGGTCGTCCAGATTACCTCCTCAGGACAATCGTCTGTATCTAATCGTCCTGACCGATAACTGATTGGCCCGGACAATCGGACCACCTTTTTGACCAATAGGCCTGTACGTAATTACTGTGCCATATCGTCTTGGATGATTCTGCGATCGGCCTGGATGATATGGTCGTTTCTTTAAATTCTGGCCGTTCCAGCTATGATTTTCACTTCATCCCTTCTCCTCTAATGTTTTCTTGCTAACTCCTTTCTATGGCTGGTGGGAAACGTGTTCGACAAACTTCTGGGAGTTCTTTGAGGGCTAGGATTGACCCTCATTTCAGGGAGGCAGAAGGTGAAGCTGCTTACCATCGATATAAAGAATGTGAGATAACTGTCTCCAGAATCATCAATCCTACCCACATTTTGTATCTGGTAATGGATCTTTTTGCTGACACCTCCCTTTGTTTCATTATATCTCTTGCTTTCCCCTTTAATACCGAGCTTCTTCGAGAATTCTTTGCAAACCTTCGCATAAATCCTACTTTCATAGCCCTGACCTCCTATGTGAATCGACGCCTCGTCGAAATCATATATCAGGACTGTATTGAACTTTTACAGTTATCCACCACCGGGGATAAGCTGCACCTAATCTCTTCAGATCCTGACCTTTACTAGTCCACAACGAATCACTTTCTTCGCCAGACCAATACACCTTTTCATGTTTGAGAGACTAGCTCTTTAGTCAAAGATGCTAGGACAATCCAACATGTCCTTCGTACCTCCATAATTCCAAAAGCCGGGGACCGTATCCATATCACTCATCTACTTTCCCTGACTATCTTCTAAATCATGGCACATAGAGAATTTAATACTGCAGACTTAATTTTTCGATACATTGATTACTTAACCACAATCCGCGATACAGGTCATAGGAGAAAATCAAATCTAGCTTTAGGATACCTCATAGCCTATATCCTTGAAACCAAATACAACCTTCAGTATCCTATTCCACCTAACCTCCTAACTCTCTTCTACTCAAACAGTTCCTTCAGTACCCTTCACAATACTCGTCTCCACCCTGGGGATGAGGAACCTCGGGGGGCTGGGGAGGAGGAGGCTCCCGCTCCCGCTCCCATTTCTGATCCTGTTCCTCTCCATCAGCACTCACCATTTGATCAGTTGATAGAGAGGTTTGATCGATGGGAGACCCGCTTTGACGCTTACGTTGCTGCATAGGAGCAGCAACATTCTGAGGACATTGCCCGCTACGAGCAGCACCGCACAGAGGATTTAACCCGATTTGATAGCTACATTACACACCAGTAGTAGCAGCATGACCAGGACATCGCCTGGTTCAATTCTTAGTTTACTACGCTTGCTAGCTACTTTCAACAGCCACCTTTACCACCTCCATCTGATGATCAGGGTCCCTCATTTTTCTAGTCTGTGTTTTCTATTTTTTGTTTTCTGTAGTTTGTCTTGTGGTTTGTTTTAGTTTCTGTTGTGTTGTTTACTTTTCCTTTTGTGTGTTTAGGACCCTCTTTTTGTGATGACAAAAGGGGGAGTAGTATGTGGTAGAAAAAGTTGATGTGCTTGTAACTTTGAAATTTTAATGAACTATTATTTTTATTGAGCTTTCCTACTTGTGTTTGCCATCATCAAAAAGGGGGAGATTGTTGTAAATCTATTTTCATGACTTATATTTTGATGATTGAAAAACTCTATTGATTCTCTTGGACTGCCTGTTACTTCTAACTTTTCAGGAATCGAAGATCGGACGGACAAACGAAGCCAGTTCAAGATTGCGTAGGTCTAGGGTTGAGTCAATCTGTACTTTGTTTCTCTTCTTGAGTCTAATTATAATGGTTAAAGAGACTGATGCTAAGTAACCCTACACACACAC
>NW_021414573.1:0-304 GCF_001605985.2 Dendrobium catenatum | reverse complement strand
CAAAAAAAAAAAACTCATCTGGATCTGTTCGTTGAGAGCTTTGACTATTAAATAAGAGATATTGAGTTCCAGTCTTAATATGTCATTTGTGTATGAATTTATTTTAATTAATCTAAATGTTCAATAAAAAAAATTTAACATTAAAAAAAGGATTAGCATAATATTAATTTTTCCCTGAAGTTGATTAAATATATAAATAATAAGAGTGAATATATTTAAATATCATCTGAAATATTAATATATTTGGTATTTTATCTTTTCATTACTAAGAAGATTGATTAGACCCCAACATTAATACTAAGGC
>NW_021414572.1:0-266 GCF_001605985.2 Dendrobium catenatum | reverse complement strand
AGCAACTACTTTAGCATCAAACTTATCCAGTAAACAACGAATAATTTGTTAACTTTTTCAAATTTTGAAAAATGTTTTCCTAAAGTATGCAATGAGTTTACAATTTGAATGAATCTGGTATACATTTCTAAGTTCGTTTCAAAAGGTTTCATGGAAAATAATTCAAAATCATGCATTAACAAATTCAACTTTGTCATCTTGATTTCACTAGTGCCTTCGTATATGGTCTGCAAATTATCCCAAACTTCCTTACCGGTAGTGCACGT
>NW_021414571.1:0-789 GCF_001605985.2 Dendrobium catenatum | reverse complement strand
CCCCCCCCCCCACTCTTGGTTAGCTGCTGGGACATAAGCTTACGTTTAACAACCTAATTCATAGTGAACGAGTTTCAACAAGTGGTATCAGAGCTCTGTTTCAAAACCATAAGTTTAGACTACTTTATTATTAACGTAGATGGATACATTTGGAAACTGAAATACACCCGAGGGCTACTCTATAACTAGACCTCCACTATTCGATAATATACCTTTTGATTTTTTGGAAAACACACATGTCTACATTTTTACAGTCACTTGATTATCGTATGTGAAACTTAGTTCAGGAAGGGTAAACAAAACCAACTAGATTAGTTGTCGGAGTTAGAGTTGAAACCCATTTTGCTGACTGTACAGTAGAAGAATGTGACTTAGCACAACTAAATGCCAAATGCTTGAATAGTTTCTTTTGTGCTTTAAAATAAGAAGACTACATGTGGGTTTCCATTTGCAAAAGTGGAATGGACATATGGGATAGACTTTGTATAACCTACGAGGGGACTAATAAGGTTAAGCAATCTAGACTTAATATCTTGTTGCATGATTATGAACTGTATCGCATGAAACCAAATGAATTCATTTCTGATATGTACACAAGATTCACATAAATAGTCACCTCTTTGCATGCACTATGTAGGGAACTAACGAATGCTGAAATGGTTAACAAAATTCATCATTGTTTGTCTACTTCTTATGATGCTAAAATTACTGCAATTACATAGTCTAAAGATCTAAACATTTACTCTATTGAAAATCTTCTTAGTTCGCTAATTGCTTACGAGCAAGGAG
>NW_021414570.1:0-388 GCF_001605985.2 Dendrobium catenatum | reverse complement strand
GTCAACCTTAGAGTCTAAAGGCTTTTGTTTGAGTAGACCTAAAATTGAATATATGAAGTGTAATTTTGGTAATAATAGTTCTAGTGGGGGGATTGTGACTTTGGGTGATCAAGTCATTAATAAGAATATATGTTTTATATATCTTGGGTCTATTGTTCAAAGTGATGGTGAAATAGATGAGGATATTATTAGTAGAATTCAAGTTTGATGGTTGAAGTGGAGGAATGCATCAGGCTTGCTGTGTGATAGAAAAGTTCCCCTCAAACTTAAGGAAAATTTCGATAAAATGGTGGCTAGACCTACAATGCTCTATGGTGCATAATGTTGGCCATTAAAAGAGAAGCATAACAATAAGTTAAGTGTTGTAGAGATGAGGATGCTCAGGTGG
>NW_021414569.1:0-269 GCF_001605985.2 Dendrobium catenatum | reverse complement strand
GATCCCATGAGCCGAACCAAAAAAACCCTGGCTTTTTCCTTTGGTAATAACAAAAAAAAAAAATTAATATTATTTTTAATTTAGTATAATGAAGATGTTACTGTAGCCAAATTTTTTAAGCACATTCTAAAGAAAAATCAGTTGACGTTATCATATGCTTATTTTATATCAATTTTGAAAATTGCATTACCACCTACAGTTTTCACATCAAAATTATGAACTAATTATTGGAAAAAAAAACATTAAAAAATATAGAATGACCTATAACG
>NW_021414568.1:0-234 GCF_001605985.2 Dendrobium catenatum | reverse complement strand
TTTCATCTAATTTTGCATAGAGTTTACATTTTATTTATGTTGTAGTTGGACTTCTAGCATACTCAATCATTTCCTCGTCCTTATATATTCTTGAGACAAGGTATATATTTATAAATTAAAAGATTGATAGACTTTCTCAATTAAAGATTATCTCACAAATTCCAAAGCCATATATATTGAAGAAGTCAAAGGAGGAATATTATAAGGCCAAGAAAAACATATATGTCAAAAGCC
>NW_021414567.1:0-267 GCF_001605985.2 Dendrobium catenatum | reverse complement strand
CTCTCTCTCTCTCCCTCTCTCTCTCTCCTTTAGGTTTCCTTAAGTCAAGACCGTAGCAAAGGATGTTAAAAAATATTGAAAAAAAGCTTATAAATAGAAGAGCTTCAAAGGAGCTCATTAATTACAAGTTGCCGACATTATCATCTAGGACGATATATAAATCGTTCTGGCCGATCAGTACAAATCTCATAAGATCAGCCAGAGCATCGCCCTGAATGCAAACTGGACAATTAAAAATTTGCTTGATCGTCCAGGACGATCTCACGA
>NW_021414566.1:0-301 GCF_001605985.2 Dendrobium catenatum | reverse complement strand
GCCAAGTGGCTATGAAATTGATTTAAAATCAATTAAAAGTATTTGGGTCAATTTGGGTCAACCATGGTTGACCTGGTTAATTAGGTTGACCCAAAACCTGGGTCTAGGCTCAGAAGACTTAGCTTGATTCCCTGAACCCATTAAGATGGGTCCTGGGGTCTAGCCTGTTCAAATTTGACCAGGTCAACTCTTTGACCTAGGTCTGGGGGAAAACCATGTAAACAAACGAACCGCCAATAGAAGTGGCGAACAAACTAGTGAACAGCTCGTGTTGGCGTTGACTGAATGTGACAAAGAAAGT
>NW_021414565.1:0-225 GCF_001605985.2 Dendrobium catenatum | reverse complement strand
CCTACATTCATAGAAAATCACATCATTAGAAACCTTGTCATTTCTATTAAATTTACCTCTATTCTATTGCTGACGTCTTTTCTGCTTCCTCTTCAGAAAGCTTCTGAATTGTCTAATCATTAATACAATGTTGTCTTCATCCTCAAGTTGTGAGTATTCAGTCTCAGACTCTTCCACTGTTAGTGCTATGTTCTTTTCCTTTCATGGTTCACCTGCATCACAATC
>NW_021414564.1:0-1004 GCF_001605985.2 Dendrobium catenatum | reverse complement strand
ATTCTCCAATATCAACAGCAATTAATTAGAACTTCCATGCAAAAATTATCAAGAAAGCATCAAAGCATAGACAGCAAGCACAAAACCTATTATGTATACTCCTTATAATTGAAATTAACTTTTATCAGAAAAAAATTGGAAGCATGGGAAAATAAAGAAGAAGAAGAAGAAGAAGTGTAGAGAAAGATGAGGCAGGGAAAGAAGGAAGAAAAATAATAGAGAATGAAGAGGAAGAAGCAAGAAGAGAAAACGGGGCTACCTGTGTCTGAGAGAGGACCGACATCGAGAGAAGCAGAGAGCCAGACGTCTTGGATTCCCTTGAGTTTTCGGCCGATATTCCTAGGCGTGCGAACAAGAGAGACGAACTCCCCAGGGAATTCCAATCAGAGGGCGAGGGTGACAGAGTGGATTCAAATGTGTCTGTGAAGAAAATGAAGAGAGAGAGCAAGGGAGACACACAGAGAGAGTACAGAGGAAAGCTGTAGAATACTCAAGAAACTATGAGTTTCAAAATTGGCAAAGTATCCACTATATCAACCCCAAAAGTTCCTCGAATTGTCCTTCATCATCCCCTTTTTATAGGATTTTATGGGCTATTTAAGTATTACACAAGAAAAAATTAAAAAGTACAACACTACATATAATACTTGTATAATGTTACACACTACTCTAAACATGTATTGTCTCCTGCTTGGCAGAAGGAGGCCGCAGTTGGAACGCTTTGATGAGTTGCTTATGTGCAAATCCAATAGTAGCAAGTGTGCTTGGGCGAGTGCTTATATGAGGTGAGCAGTTGTTAGTGAGTTGATTGACGGGTCGCTGACTTGTATGGAAGGTCTGATTTCCCTAAATAGAGAGAGGCGAGTGAGATGTTGTCATGAGGAAAGGAGAACTCTTACTTGAATGGTCGCGACGAGTTGAACTTAGGGCTCATGAGTAGGTGCCTTCATCTAGATTAGGGGTGTCAGTTTCGGGTCACGGGTCGGGTTCGGGTCGGACCCGGA
>NW_021414563.1:0-598 GCF_001605985.2 Dendrobium catenatum | reverse complement strand
TTAGAACAATAGTTTCACCTGCATCCAAAAGTCTTTTGACCAAAACTTTGTTCGTAGGCAATGAGTGAGCCAATCAAATTATCAATAGAATACTCATTCAAATTTTTTAATTCACAAATAGAAACTACTATAACATCAAACTTATCCAGTAGACAACGAAGAATTTTGTTAACTTTTTCAAAATTTAAAAAATCTTTTCCTAAAGCATGTAATGAGTTTACAATTTGAATAAATCTAGTATACATGTTTAAGATAGTTTCAAAAGGTTTCATAGAAAATAATTCAAAATAATGCATTAACAAATTCAACTTGGATTGCTTGATTTCACTAGTGCCTTCGTATATGATGTGCAATTTATCACAAACTTCCTTACCGGTAGTGCACGTGGATACTAACATAAAATCATCAGAATTTAAAGCACAGAAAAAGCAATTTAAAGACTTTGCATTAAATTGAGCATTTACATGTTCTTCCCCATTCCACTGATTAAAAGGAATATAAATTTTAACTACATTAACAATACACGACGGTGATGAAAAACCAGTTAAAATCATATGCCATATGCGAAAATCAATTGATTGCAAGAAAATAGATATGC
>NW_021414562.1:0-2944 GCF_001605985.2 Dendrobium catenatum | reverse complement strand
GTGTGTTCCAATCCACAACTCTAGCTCGTGTTCCCGCTCGTTCTAGCCCACTCGCGCTTGCACCCATTATTGTTCATCCCATGATCCGCATGTATGTGCCACGTGCATTGCCTGCTCATGCGTGCTTCTGGCCCACGCATTTACTCTTATGCAATCAAAGTCGCTCAAATGTGAACGTCGTCCGCTCCTTATGTGCAGCACAACCTACATGCCGCCACTGATGTCTCACATGTTAACTCGGTCCTGATCCGTTTCTGATCAAAACACCAGTTCTCTGACTCGTGGCCGATTGCAACCCTAGTATGAATCCTCTTGCTATTCCCCACTAGCATGCCTATTTCCCGCGAGCACAGTTCTCGATCTAACCATGCACCTGCGCGACACATTTGCTCTCCTCAGCTTCCACGCGAGCACCACGACCCATTCCACTCGCGAGCACCACTATAGCCTAGCGTGCATCACGCTCAGCCCAACCGCAAAACTGCGGCCCGTGTAGCACCTAAGCCCGCATGATGCCATTGATGTCCGACCTCCTCTTCTTGATTACAAGAGCATCTTCCTCCTTCCTTGCGATCGCCTCAACAAGGCGATGATACCACTTGTTAGAAATTCTTGAAGGAAGAATGCCCTTCTTGAGCTTCTTGGAAGAGAGAGACAGAGAAGGGTGGGGAGGGAATGAGCTATAGGAATTCTAAGTTCTTTTTATTTAATTGGGCTTATTACAAGGGTCTTGCTTATACTACTTCACATATGACCTCTATTTATAGAGATTTACATAACTTGAGAATCAACATAACTTAAAACCGGATCAATTTCTAACAATTTATATTAAGATAAACTTAAAAAAAATTTAAATTAATTTGAGATTAGTACTATATATACATTCAGAGTTTATATTATATTAATCTTAAAATAAATTTTATAATTTTGAAGCTCGTGTTAATATAATTTGTATTAATATAATTTATTTTTCTCTTATTTACGAATTTTGATGCAGGGAGAGTGAGCAATCCAAATTTTGTGGAGGAAGTGACTGATCTTTGCAGCAAAGATGATTTCATAATAGTGGTACTCATTTCCTCTCTTCTTCTCTTATATATTCTCTTCTATTTCTGTAAATCAAAGATTTTGTTCTTGTTTTTGTTTATTTATTTTAAGCTAAAATTTTAATTTATGCTTCGTTTGGAATAATTTTTGTATTTTTTTTTTTATAATTTTTTTTAAAATTTTGTACTAAAAAGATATTTTAAAAAATAGCAAAAAAATTATCCCAAACAAAACCTGAATTTATGTATTTAATTTTCGCAATCACCACAGGGATGCCAAAGCGGTGTGCGTTCTCTCAAAGCTGCTGAAGAGCTTCTCAAAGCTGTGAGTATGGCTTTCATGTTGCTTATTTTTTACATGCAGAGGAAACTTTTCTTTTTCTTTGTTTTTTATATGTATTCCATTTTATTTTAAATAACTATGTTGCACCGATACGGACACGGCGACACGGATACGACACGATACGGATACGGGACACGTCAATTCTTAAAAATACATGATACGGGTACGGCGCGGACACGGCATTATAATTTATAAATCATACATAAAAATTAAGAAAACAATGAAAGCATAATATTTAAAATTACAAAAAAAAATGACAACAAATCATTTGTAGCCTTATAGCTTATAATATCAAAATATAAGTAAGCAGTAAATGTCTAGTACAACAACAAAAACATAAACATAAATTATCTAGTACATGAAGTTTCAACTATTCAATAGAAGAAATGATATGATTAACTTCTTCAGTGATTTGCCTTTGAACTTCTATATCATCTTCAATAAATATCATAGCTTCTAATTTAGGCTCATCAAGTGAAAGATTAGTAATTTCTAAAATTCACATATCATCAAGAGACTCAAATCCATCTCGGAAATGAGAGAACCTTGCTCGTAGCCGCACAAGTAAATACGACGCTTCTTTTTTTTTTTAGTTTTATTTTTGTTTTTCAACGGACACGCGTATCGGATACACTTGTCCTTTTGAAATTAAATAGTATTTTAATTGGATACGGCATTGGTGTATCCGACACGTATCGGTAGTGTATCGGAGGCGTATCCGTGTATCGGTGTATCGGATACAGCACGTCTTCATAAATAGGTGTATCGGTGCAACATAGTTAAATAATGATGCAGCAATGGCTGTTAATTTTGCGATTGGTTGAACTTTAAAATAATCTCCCGACTATTCGTATATGATTGTTGTAGGCTTCATTTGGGATTGCTTGCTTATTGCTTTATGAAGCAATTTTTCAGTACAAAAATTTAAGAATTTGAAATCTTTGTACTAGAAAGCTGATTTGTAAAGCAGTAAGAAAGTTGTCCCAAACAAAGAATTGTGATCAATTTTGTAAAGTAAAAAAACTAATTGTGATTAATTTTGCATCATAATTATAATATAAGAGATTATTATTTTGGATCAATTTTATATAGACGAGAGATTAAGGCTTTGTTTGGGACGGCGTTTTTACTGCTTCTTAAGTAGCTTTTTAGCATAAAAAATGTAATTTTTGTACTAGAAAGTAGTTTTAAGAAGCAGTAAGAAAGCTGTCCCAAACCAAGCCTAAGGCTTCGTTTGACATGGCTTTCTTAATGCTTTCAAAAGCAGCATTTTAGTACAAAAAACTTTTGTATTACGAAGTTGCTGTAGAAAATAGTAAAAAAGCCGTCTCAAACGAAGCCTAAATTGGAGCAAAATGATACAGCAGGACTAAATTGGCTACACACAAATAATATGAGGACTATTTTAAAATTTATCTTTTATGCAAAGAAATAGAATTTAAATCCATTAAAAATGACAAAAAAAAAAAAGAGAGTAAAATTTTCAAAATAGATAAATTTGCTTTATAATGAATATAATATAAATTTATTTCGATTGATTATTTTAAAAAATTAT
>NW_021414561.1:0-229 GCF_001605985.2 Dendrobium catenatum | reverse complement strand
CTCTCACACAAGACCTCGTGGGAGCATATAGTACCTAGACAACGGATGTTCAAAGCATATGACAGCGGATGTTCAAAGCATATGACTGGAGATACTGCTCAATTCATAATGCTGGAAGCCTGGAGTGGAGGCAAGATTACACTTGGAGATAATACAACAAAGAAAGTGATTGGATCTGGTATGATTGGAAAGTTCAAAAACTTTTTCATAGATAATGTGTTATTGGTTG
>NW_021414560.1:0-242 GCF_001605985.2 Dendrobium catenatum | reverse complement strand
CATATCAAAAGTTATGCGGTGAAAGTTCACATAAATATGAAATATAAGCTTTTTATCAATTTTAGGATAGAGAAAATATATCAAACTTAAAATCATTAAAAATAGATAATGAGTAAAGGTTACTTACTACGAGTATAACAACTTTCCTAACATAAATGATGGATAGAAAAGCCCAAAGGTCCCCTTTCTCTTTGCTCTTCTTCCCTCCTTGTCCTCCTCTTCTCCCTTTCCTTTTCTTCTTC
>NW_021414559.1:0-272 GCF_001605985.2 Dendrobium catenatum | reverse complement strand
TTTCTTGCACAATAATTTGGTCCATACAACATGGCTGGCCTAATTATGATTTTCTAAAATTTATTTAGGTATCCACAATGTTCTCTTATTGCTTAATACTCTTGAGATGCTTTGGCATTTTAAACACCTAGCTTTAACTCTAATATTTATATCTAATATTTATAGAGAAAACTATCAAAATGGTCCATCAACTCCCTAGGAAGGACCAAAATGATTGCCAACTATCTTGAGGAACCATTTTAATCTCTCAACACTTAAAAATAGAATCATGT
>NW_021414558.1:0-305 GCF_001605985.2 Dendrobium catenatum | reverse complement strand
TGGTTTGCCGGTCCGACAAGCATGTCGAGACAGGATGGAGTGGGTCGCTCGCTTACCTCAACACAGATGTCGTGCCGGTTGCCCCTCCTACCACGCTCAATAAAGGCGTGCATAGGTAGACCGCCGACCCGACACGTTAGTCGAGATAAGAGGACGAAGGTTGCTCGTTTAGCTCAACACAGGTGTCGTACCGGTTGCCCCTCCTACCACGCTCAATAAAGGCGTGCATAGGTAGACCGCCGGCCCGACACGTTAGTCGAGATAAAATAGCGGAGGTTGCTCGCTCACCTTATCGTAGGTGTCGC
>NW_021414557.1:0-203 GCF_001605985.2 Dendrobium catenatum | reverse complement strand
AAATAAAAATTTAACCCACATGAATCTCGAGAAATCAACAACTATCATAAATTTGTATACCTTCCTTCCTAGACTTGCAATGCTAACTGGCCCAAAAAGATCCATATATATAATCTTCAATGCTTTACTAGTTCTAAGATCTTTATTAGACTGAAATGAGAACTTAACATATTTTCTTAGTTGACATGCATCACATCGGTGAT
>NW_021414556.1:0-381 GCF_001605985.2 Dendrobium catenatum | reverse complement strand
TATTCAAGCTAGGAATATCTGAGAGCGTGAGCATTCAGCCTTTGGATTAGGACTTCCAAAGAAGAAAGATAACATTAATGATGAAAGACTACTTGTAAGAGGCATCTTCAATATCTGTTTTTTTGCATATCTAAGTAAAGTTACTATCAAAAGTTCTACGTTTCTATTATCATAGTTCTTTCTTCATCATTGTGTGTTCATTTCTTCTCCAAGTCAATCGCCCTCCTTATAACAAAACCCGAAATAAAAACTCTTTTCTTCGTCATCCACTAGTAACTAGCATGATGTTAATCAATTTAAATTAAAAGAAAGGTGAAATTTTAGATTTTGCATCTTTATAGGTTTGCATTTTGTCCTACATCACATCGTTGGAAATGCATG
>NW_021414555.1:0-263 GCF_001605985.2 Dendrobium catenatum | reverse complement strand
CTAAGGAAGGGAATCACCCTACCTTAGGTCCATAGGATGCTGATAAAAGACTTACTCCTAGTAGACAGATCAACTGGGAAACCAAGGTAGGGAATTCCTAACCTTGGGTCTAAGGAAGAGCATCACCCAACCTTAGGTCCATATGATGCTAATAGAAGACTTACTCCAAATTAACAATTTAATTGGAAACCAAGGTAGGGAATACCTAGCCTTGGGTCTAAGGAAGAGCATCACCCAATCTTAGGTCTACAGGATGCTGATAG
>NW_021414554.1:0-5660 GCF_001605985.2 Dendrobium catenatum | reverse complement strand
AAAACCGACCTTCCGTTTGCAATGGGTCGGTTCCGGGTTGACCTAGAAAAACCCGGGATTCTGGACCCCAGAATGACCCAATAAAACACTGTCTGTGTTCCTGCTGACCCTTGCCCTGCTGGCCTACCATAGCCCGGATTGCCGCTTGCCCGCTGCCACGGTCTGGCCGCCTACCGCGTAGCTTTCGTGTGGTGAGCGATCGATCCGTTAATTTCGCTGTCTCGTCGTGGGCCGGCCACAGCCAACTCCAGACCCGAACCCGACCCGCTTCGGGTTCGGGTCAACCCAAACCTGAAATTTTTGGGTCGGGTTCGGGTCGAATTTTCGGGTCGGATCTAATATTGATAGCTCTACTTTGGCCCATGTCTAAGAGTTTGAAGGGTACCTATAAGAGTCTTAGGGTTTTTATATGAGGGCTAGCCTTTCCTCATCGTATTGACTAATGACTGCTAAAGAAAGGCCTATTGGATGAAGGACCCGTCAAAATAAGGTAAAAGAGTGACAACTGTGGCAGAGTTAGAAACTTTTTATAAATGAGGACATTTATTTTTTAATTCTCTCAACGTTTTTTATTCGGGCTTGGGACCAGCATTGATAGTTTTAAAAAAATTTATTTAAAACTACCATTGATCCATCGACCTCCAATTTGATTGCGTAGTCAAATTTTTATAATAATCATTGCATAAAATGTTCTTTCAACTCCTGTTGTTGTAATGGGTAATACTAATGACAGCTTCAATAGCATAAAAAATAAGGGGAATAATATTTCCTTCTTGTTATGAATCATTTTTTTCAGCAAGACTTCCTATATCTTTTAACAAAAAAAATTAAACATCAAATTGCATATCCATAATATAAGTTTCCAGCTGATTATAAAAAATCATCAAATTTGAAGGAGTAAAATCGATTTGATATAAATTTTTCATTCTAATTAACTTTTCTTAGTTGAATGCATAGAACGAATTTGATAGATTCAAACAAGCAATATAGAAAAGTAATTCAGTATTAGCCTCTATGAAATGGTTATTTAACTCATGATGTTACATATCAAGTACTGTGTAAAATATATCAACTCGATAATGAAATAAATTTGTCATTTTTTAAAGTTCATATCACGGTCGTCCACAGGTAACCCATTTATCATTAGATTCATAATGATAATTGATACGACATCACAAAATTAGCTTGATCGGGCACGAATCTCGAGGCAAAAGCTATTTGGAAACTTCAAAAATTAAATTTGGAAGGTTTCAAACTCCGATTTCAGCGAGCTTAAAGTCAAACTGAGCGTCTCGAAAACATGAACCCAACGACACCAAATTCAACCCAATCCGAGCCCAAATGGGTCCGAATCAATGACCCGAAGCGCTGTTGGAAGGTTCACCCCAATTTGAGTTACCAAACGGTCTCTGATTTTGACGAGCTTATACTTCAATCGAACGGCTTGACGAGACGAATCCAACGAGTCTAAGATCGCCAAATTCCGACATCATTAAGGCCTCCAAATGTCCAACAAACTGTGCACGATCGAAGGGTTCAATATCGGCCGTCCATTCAAACCACTCCCTATTCACCCCTGATCTTACACCTATTTACAAGCCATGCCACCCCAGAAAAACTATAAATAGAGCCCTCATTCTTCACAAAGGGAACTCAAGTGAAGAGAGAGAAGAAGGAAGAGAAGGAAAAAGCTCATCCTCGTCCACCGCCGGAGCTCTTCCCACCGCCTGAAGACCCCAGAACTCTGCCGGATTTTCGGGAAACGCCAAGAATTTGCAGAACTTTGTAACTTTGTGAGAAGTTGATTGTAAACTGACCGTCTTGATTTGTAAGACGGATCAACATTTGTACTTCAAACAAACACTAGTGGAACTTTACAACTGGGCGAGGCCCCGTGGTTTTTCCCCTTTTTGGGTTTTCCACGTAAAAACTTTGATGTTCATTTCTCTTTTCTGTTTGTGTGATAAATACTTGTACAATGCTCGGACGCGAATTTACAAACTCTACCGCCGTGTATATTCTAGCACGCAACAATAACTTTGTGTTCAACACAAACTGAAGTCATCCCTCTTGTTATCTCTCATGTCTTGTAATCTAATTTTTGATATTTGAACTAAAGACATAACATTCACGATGTCCTGATATTTTCTTTGCAAAGCTTCTGATAGTTCAATAGTGATACCAAATATGTCTTTCATTAATTATAGATAAAAAAAGAATTCAAAAGATTGTAATGATTATAATCCTCACCATTTTTCCTTACATTATTATGAGACATTATTATCAGCACTATTAGATCCTCATACATGAAGATCAAATCTATCAGGTTTTTTTGAATTCGAGCTTAACATCTTTATTTCCTCCTATTCCAAAAAAGATAACAATAAAAACAAGATGTTTTATCCTTTTTAATATTGTGCTCTAATCAATTGAAGTATCTATCAAATCACCTCAGAGTGAAACACCTTTCTTTGATCCCAATCTTACTTTTCTAAAAATAATGATTGTGAAGCTGACATGATACTTTTTATAAATATGATATTTGAATTTGATCATGAATGTAAAAACTAAATTCAAAAATTGGTATACGTAATCCAAGATCTGATTGATCAAGATTGTCTAGATTTGTAACCCTATTTTTTGATGATTCACCATATATTCGATTTCTTTTTTTATTTTATTCTTCACCATTATTTTTTGAATCCTCTATTGGTGAAGATACACAAGATTATGAGGACTTCTTAAAATATTTCTTCATAATCTTTGTACAAAGTTAAACTACTTAAAACATATAGAACTCATATAATATAAGTTGTTCTAAATAGAAAACAAAAAAACAGTGAAATAAAAGTGTAAAACGAAGCTGCAAACGAATTTTTTTTTTAATCCTAAACAGAAAACTAAAGACTATAAACATAAACTTATAAACTAAAAATAGCAAATGAAACAAATAACTTACAGAGTTGTAGTTGTTTTGATCCTATATAGAAAACTATCATGCAGAGTTGCAGTTGTTTTGATCTTATATATAAAACTAAAATAGCTCCTAAATAGAAATGGTAAAATGAATCAGAAAACATTTGAGATTTTGAGAATTTCTTACCTTCAGAACTTCAAGCATGGAATGCCGAATCAAAGACTGCAAATGCACGGGTTGGATACACCGGTGGAGACGAATCTCGTGCATGGATCCAGGAGACGATCCTCATGTGTGAAATCCGAATGCAAGGTTGGACGCATAGGTGGAGGATGGAGGCAGAGGCGACATGAACTTCTTAATCATGTGCCACGAGAGCTTCTAAATCTTGCATACAACCGAAATACTTAGGGCGAGCGAAAGTCGAACTGCCCGAACCGTGTGCAAGAATAGTTTTTTTAATAATCATGAAATAAATTTAGTTTTTATAATATATGAATATTCTTCGAGATATTTGAAGACATTGAACCTTATAAAAAAATTCCCTACAAAATGGTGACAATAAACCTTAATATAAAAAAAAAAAAAAAAAATCATTAGTGGTAAATTCTTTAGAAGGTTGGCAACATCCACTAACAATTTATGTGGTAATTTAATGTCATCGGAATTCATAACTCATAAGGTAGTTTGGTGTGGAGAATGTAGGACTTATTCAGTAGGGAGAACATTCGAAGGTAGAATATTAAAGCAAGGTTATGATTAGCTAACTCCTTCAACTCCAATGCTAGACGTTTCTCCAATGCTAGAAGTGTAATAACTCAAAATTTATAAATGAATTGATATGAAGAAAATTTAGCTGAGTTGCGTTGCACGTCAGGATTATGGAACTTTTATTTGATCCGGTGAACGGACGTAGAGCTACGTTCAGCCGGCACTGAGATCGCGCCACGTAGCATGCACAAAACCGCGGACCCGACCCGGCGAATAGTGGGTATCACGTGTTTTTTAAATCCATGACAACCCGGTATTGTTAGGTATTGCTCGGTATTGGTAGGTATTTGTCGATTTTCTTCGGCAATAACGAGAAATACCATTATGTGAAGACAAATACTGAGCAATACCGAGCAATACCGAGTTTTTCTAGAAAAACTCGGTATTGGTCTTCACAGAGCGGTATTTCTCGTTATTGCCAAGCAATACCAAGCAATACCGAGTAATACCTAGCAATACGCGAACATAGCATTCCTGGGTTCCGGTTTGAGTCAAGTCGTCGGGCCGCGCGGTAAAGAGTAAGAGGGCGTGGCGCGATCTCAGTGGTGACCGCATGTAGAGCTACATCCGGTCATCGGACCTAATAATTGTTCCAGGCTTATGAGGGCTGTGACATTGAGCTCTCGAGTTTTTGGGGAAATAATTGAACACATCACTGCTTGATTAGAAATTAAAAAAAAAAAAATATAACATTTTATTTCACTAAAAAACTCACCACAGACATCCCCTCCCCCATTTCTTTATTTGGTTGAAATAGAAGATGAGAGAAAGGGGGAAAAGAGAGGGAAGAGAGAGAAAGATTGCTCCGAGTTATTTTTGTCCTTCGCCCAAGTTGAGAAAAATGTTTCAATCATGGTAGAAATCCCTAATCCTGCCTTTGTTTTTAATAATCGTCTATTTTATCAATTTTCTCCCTCCTGAAATTCATAAAATATAATATCTCTCATTTTAGTAATTTTTTACTTTGTAAATTTTGATATATCATAGATATCGTCACTCTGAATATTTTAATTGATTGATATTAAATATTCATTAATTAGTTTTTTATATGTTATTTTAATTGAAATGTATTGTATAATATTAAATGTAAATGTATATAATATATTATCTTTCAAGAATGACATCAACTTGGTTAAAATTGGCTACTTATCAACCATCTTTATGAAGTAATATTCATCCTTCCACCTCTTTATCTTGTTCTCCAATCCGATATATCATTTTCATGTAATTGAAGGACAATCAAACAAATTGGCCCTTCAATGCTTTAATGGAGAAAAAGAGAGGGAATAATGAGATAGATCAAAGCTGCGGTATCGAGCAAGGGATAACGTTGTGCATCCGGGTTGGTCTTTCGACGGACTTCGACATCTGCACTGAATATTAATAATTAATCATGAAGAAATCATGGAACCAAAAAGAAGATCGAAAGGATCTTAAATTCAACTTGTAACCAAAGAAAGGCGGATATGAAGCAGGTCCTATCAGTATTAAATACCTGTCTTTTAAATTCATAAAATTTGAATTTAAAATTCATTTTCTTTTAGTTTTTGAATGATTGATTTTATATTTTTTAAACAAGTACATTGACACTTGAAATGTTTTCAATAAATGGCCAAATGAAATTTATTACCAAAACAAGCTGTTATGTACTTATTAAATTGTATTGAGTGCATGACTAGTGATAAACTCTTCACTTAAGAGAAAGGAAATAAGGAAAAATTGTAAAGCAGAAGCTTAGGACGCTTCAGGAGGAGTCTTCCCACTATCAATAAGATTTTAAATAGAAACTCAGTACTTGATAAGAATTGGCTTGATCTAGCAGACTCCAAACACCTCCTTGAAGGGACTTCGGCCCTAAGGTCAGTGATTTCTTGATGGAGAGCCCTAGTGGCTTTTCTAGTCTCAACCAGCTATTGAAGAAGTTGCCTTAATCAGTTTCATATTCATCTATGAAATTCATAAATGTGACTCC
>NW_021414553.1:0-290 GCF_001605985.2 Dendrobium catenatum | reverse complement strand
GCTCATGTCTATGTGAACCTGGCTGTAAGTCCAACCCCGCAATTAGTCGTCAAGGCTGATTGCTGTCATTCGTGGGTGATGTCAATCTGGCAAATGTGTTTATGCGCATGTATGTTTCTACGATATATTATAGAATGGCTGAGATTTGCGGGCTATTTTGATTGGCTCCTAAGCTTTGAATGTGCATTTCTTGTTGTTAGCTTATCTTATGAGTTAAGCTCTCCTTTAGCCTGTGCTCCTATTCTTGACTTAAGCTAGCTTAAGAAAACCTAGTTGTAAACACTTAGCTT
>NW_021414552.1:0-212 GCF_001605985.2 Dendrobium catenatum | reverse complement strand
TGTTGTTTTTAGTTTGCCTTATTTTTATTTTTTGTTTTGTTTTTTATATGTTTTGTTTTTTACATTATTCTTTAAATTTGGCCTTCCATATGATGAATCTTTTCAAGCTTTTAAATATTGGAGTTTTGGAGATAGGGTTTAGCTTTTCTAAATTGGTTAAAGGGAGTAATATTTGTGATGTTTTCCCTCCTTCTGACTTTTTGTTAGTGATA
>NW_021414551.1:0-215 GCF_001605985.2 Dendrobium catenatum | reverse complement strand
TTTGTCCACCCCGGCAGACTGTTGCGGAGGGTGGATGAATTTTACTTTAAGTGTTGATGGATAGTTTCATTTTTAAATATTTTTTGACTTTTGGAATTTTTGTAGAGTTTCTTAGGATTTTGGGTTTTTGGATTTTTGTGGTGGAGCTTTGGAATATTTGGGATTTTTAGAATTTTTTGGTGGAGCTTTGGAATATTTGAAATAAAACTTCGGAT
>NW_021414550.1:0-238 GCF_001605985.2 Dendrobium catenatum | reverse complement strand
AGAGCAATACCGAGCAAATACCGAGTAATAAATACCGAGCAAATACCGAGTAATACCTAGCAATACCGAGCAAATACCGAGTAATACACGAATATAGTAATCCGGAACTCGATCTGAGTCGTGTGGTCGGGCCGCGCCGTAAAAAGTAAATGCACTTAGGGACATATCATAGGCTAGTTCTACGTCAGGTGCGAGAGGACTCAATAATTTTTCACATGGGGCCAGCGGGACGAAGGCT
>NW_021414549.1:0-831 GCF_001605985.2 Dendrobium catenatum | reverse complement strand
TATCAGCCTGGTGGATCAGCCTGGACTATAAAATATCATCCAGGACGATCAAGGACAATTTTTCCTAAAATTCTCAGGCAGTTTTGGAAAGCAATTAATGGGGATTTCGTCCGGGTAGATCGCAAGATCATCCGGGATGATTAGACATCATCCAGCTTCATTTCAGGATGATATTCAGGACGATTTTCCTCATATTTGAACTAATCGGCCAGGACGATATGTCTATTGTTCTGGACGATAATAGTGACAACTTACATTAATGAGCTCGTTTTGAGAGCTTCTATTTAAGCTATGGCAAGGCACTTTGTAAGTGTCTTTGGCAGTCATTGTAGCTTCGTTCTTTTGTGGGAAACTTGAAGAGAAAGCTTGAAAGGGAGTGAGAAAAGGGTGGAGTTTGAGAGAGGGAGAAGATCCTGTGAGTGGGGACTCAAGGGAGTGTGGTGGGGGATCCACATGGTTGCTCCGGCAAGCTCATACCTGAATACTGTCGGATTCAAGGCTTGTCTAGAGGGAAGTTCACCAAAAAAGAAGATCTATTTGGTGTCAAAGGACCCGGCGACTCCGCCGCACCGAGGAAGGTGGAAGTGATTTTGTAAGGGCTTCTCCACCTAGTTATGGGGGCTAAAGGAAAGACACTTGTTTTAGTGCAATACTTGGAGGGTGCCTCCAAGGAGTGGATGTAGGTTAAGGTTTGACTGAACCATTATAAATCCGGTGTGTTCTTTCTTTATTACTTCCGTACTTTTAATTTCTGCATCGTTGGTTTTGATTGTGGTGAATCTTGTTTTTTTTTAATTTAAGATTGTGTTTGTTTTAAATACTGATTCACCT
>NW_021414548.1:0-257 GCF_001605985.2 Dendrobium catenatum | reverse complement strand
TAGGATGCAATAGCCATAATATATAATAGATCGCCCCGTAAATTCAAAAGTAGCCAGTACTTTGGGCACATCCTTTTAGTACATTCAATATTTGCTTAAACATGTCTAGCCAGTCATAATTGGAAAAAAATGCAGAAGAACAACATATTGCACTGTCATGGAAAAGAAATTTGGTCTATAGTACATTCAATATCAAGCAGGGGGTAATTAAGCAAGGGCATTCGTGTGGACAGTGCTTGGGTGATTCCTAAGTGTGG
>NW_021414547.1:0-562 GCF_001605985.2 Dendrobium catenatum | reverse complement strand
AATGCCTTCCAACAAGATCAGCCCACAATCCAAAGGATAAAGCTCGATGAACAACCATAAATTCGCCACACTATACCACCAACAGGCTAGCAACCAAAAAATAACAATCATAACCATAAAGAGAACACCAACCACAACAAAACCCATCATTATTTTTTGCCATGCCTACCCCTACCACGAGAGGTAACAGAGACAACAAGATGATCATTACGCATAACAAAATCCTCCCCAGGTTCTTCCTCCTCACTAGCCTCCGAAGAGGAATCAATCGAGGCTTGAAGCTAATCAATTTGCATTCTCACATCCTCCCCCACTTGGGCAAACAATGCCTTAGGAGAAATTAAATTAACAAGCACGTCAACAAAAGCTCCGGGTATAATAACAGTAAGCGTGACAGGGGTATTGAAATTAAAGACACCCACACAAGCAGAGGAATCACCGACCAAATCATAAGAATCAAGGTGAGAGACAGAATGAACAGAGCCCGAAGAGTCCAGGGACTCAATTCGATTCAACTCATAGGCAGCACAATCCTCACCCTTCGAATAGGCCACAACCAAAG
>NW_021414546.1:0-288 GCF_001605985.2 Dendrobium catenatum | reverse complement strand
ATCGGGATTGGCCATGCATTTATTTCGTAGTGTTGAAGGGTTGTAGACGACGTCCTTTGCTCTCCTTGAACATTTCCCTTGAGAGAAAGAAGCTTCTCTCAAAAATTCAAGTAGAGGAAAGGGTGAGAGGTGGCCGGCCAAAGGAAGAGACTTGGGGAAGAAATTGGTTCAGATTTTGGGGAAAAAGGATGGAGGGAATTAATAAATTCTTTCCCCTAATTAACTATTTAATTTGGAAAGGATTTAAAGGGGATTTGGAGAGAGGAAGGGGGCGGGTAGGAGAGAGGG
>NW_021414545.1:0-296 GCF_001605985.2 Dendrobium catenatum | reverse complement strand
AAAAAGATTACAAAATCATTTCATAATATCAAAACTAGAATAAAAAGAAAAATACACTGAACTTTTTAAAACAAACACAACTAAAACAAACTAAAACAAATACTAATACAACAAACATTTAGAAAATCATCACTCAAATCTCTATTCTTCTGGAGGAGGAGGAATACCACCAAATAAGTTGAAGTAGGAAGTCATCAACATAACATTGGTATTGATTTCATGAACTTCATTTCTTATAATGCCAATGTTCTATTGCTGTTGCTGAAGTTGAGCATCAATTTGATCAAATCTTTGAT
>NW_021414544.1:0-1500 GCF_001605985.2 Dendrobium catenatum | reverse complement strand
CATGTTGATTATAAGCCTATAAAGAGATATTTTGGCTGATTTTATTTGTATTTGTGGTAGGCAGCTTCATCTGATGTTATCAAACACACTGATTGATATAGCGTAAGTTACAAGAAGAAAGGAAGCACCCTCGACTTTGGTGATTATGCTTTCCATTAAACCAATTACACATATATGTGATTGATAAGTGAATGATTATAAGATTATGTAAAAATTAATATGAATGGGGATTAGTTTTTAAAAAGAATTCTAGGAGAATCCATACCAGATACGATTTTGAGATTTATGGATGATTATGTGTAAATCAATTTGGTCAATTAATCATGTAAATGGTTGTCTGATCCTATCATTAATCAAAATATTACACCAATGATTAGCGGATAATGAGATAACATTTTGATGGAATCATATAATATTACCTTTAATAAAGGTTCGTATAGTACGAATAGGTGTCTCGTGTAGTACAAATTAAGTAATACAAAATATTGTACCGAACAAAATGAATTCATCCAATCTGGATGACACGTTTTTATCCTAGATGAACAGCTATTCATATTAGTAAGATTACATCCATATATCTAATTAGGATACCAACTCCATTAAAAAGACATGTAATATACATAGCAAGCTGTTATGTCACAGATACATAACAATTTCATTAAAAATGTCCGGTTCGATTTAACACAAGCAATAGATATGCCTTAAACTTTTTGATAATAAAAATTTTTTATTCAACTGCACTTTAATTCCTCCTCACTTTGACATATCGCTTCCATTCTAAAATCCTCTATAAATTTCTTGCAACTCTTAGGATTGGTGGGGATGCCACTGTAATGTCTTCCCGTCTTTATTGTTCAAAAATGGTAATAACCAAAGAGGATATAGAAATCCATCTTCAGTTAAATACCAATCGAAAGAGACCACTTCCTGCGCCCTCCATATCTGGTTTTAACTGGAGTGTTGTAAATCTCTTACTAAAAAAGGCTGCTTTGAACTACCACTAACCCTTGGCTTACACTCTTAATCAAAATACCAGGATTATCCAGTACAATATGAGAAATCATCCCTAAAGCTGGAGACCTGGTAAGCATCAAACCCCTACTTTTAATTATCACTTACTCATAACGTCAAACACCTAAATAGATGTAGCCCAAATAATATTTTATTACATCCAAATCCTAACTTCCATTTGACTCCCATCTACTAAAAAAAAGTAAAACATTGCTCTAATACATGTGATCTGGTATATCTTGGATAAAAAATATAACATCATATATCCTGCTCAAATTGACTACACTCCAATCTTCTTCTGAGATGCCTCCTTTCGTATGCTTTTTCATAGGGAATAGGAGCCATAAGACCCACTATTTGATGAAGAAGGAGTTTCTATCTCTACAACTAATCATACATCTGCACCGCCTTCTCAGCACTACCCATATGAAGAGCTAAATCAACATTTTAATAGACTTGAGACTTGTTGCAACCTAGTTTTCAACACTA
>NW_021414543.1:0-200 GCF_001605985.2 Dendrobium catenatum | reverse complement strand
AATTTTTGGAATATTTTAATCATTTAATTAAGGGGTCAAAATTTGACTTTTTATTTAAGATTAAATTCTAAAAAGTTAATATTTTATTAAAATATTAGACCTTAAGACAATCAATTAGAAGGTAAGTATGATGAAATTGGATTTTTCTGAATTTAGTTATGAAGGTTTGAAGTTTTGAACTAATTTTGACACAAAGTTGA
>NW_021414542.1:0-689 GCF_001605985.2 Dendrobium catenatum | reverse complement strand
CTGTATGGCACGGGCTCAAGTGCGAGTTCAGTTTCTTAGTTCGAATCAAATGCAAGGTTGAATCCCTTCTTGTTCTTGACGGCTCAGTTTCTTGTATCATTCATGTGGAGTATAGAACCAAATTTGGGCTTAACATACAAGTTCACTTACAAGTTGATTGGCTTCGGTAGTAAGATCTTCGTCATTTGATTTAAAATTTAAGACTTTTGTAAGTTTGTTCGTTGTTTTGCTTTGTTCCAGTGTAAATTCTTGTTCAAGTCCAAATCAATATCTTTGCTTGATGTTCTAGTTTTGTTCAAGTCCCCTGCAGTCTAAGTCTTCAAGTTCAAGTTGATTGTTCATTCACATCCTTGCTCGTCGTGCAGTCCAATTTCATGTTCTTTTCAATTTCGAATTTGAATTAAGTCTTTTATTAGTGTCTTTAGAGTTCAATCAGGTCTAGGTACGAGTCTCATTGGATGTGCAAATCAAGTCCAAGTACAGTCCGTCTTCACCCAAAATTTCGGCAGCCTCCCAGCGTCTCCCCCATTTAGGGGAAAATTACGAGAAAACTGGGCATTTCCCACCACGCGCAATAAAGGAGTGTATGGTAGGTGTCCTCTTGCGAGGGCACCGCGTCCGTGATATTTCTTCCCACCACGCACAATAAAGACGTGTATGGGGCTCTGACGGTACCTGTTTAAATGACA
>NW_021414541.1:0-325 GCF_001605985.2 Dendrobium catenatum | reverse complement strand
CACCTTTCAGGGTCTCACAAGAATGTTGCTCAATGCTCCAAAGTTCCTGATACTGTAAGGGAGGAGATAAAGTCATACATGAATAAGTCCACGTCAAAACATCTTGCACAGAAGCAATTTGAGGATAGAGTTGATGTTGGCTCTTACTACGGGAGTGAGCGCGGCGTTAGGGATTCATCTTCTTCGATGAAGCCCATTTCATCTAGTGGTGCTAGAGGGCGTATGGATCATTATATGGTGGACACATCAGAGGATATGCCTCGTATATAGAAGATGGCCCCAGAAAAAGCAAGGGAGGCACGAAGAAGAGTGTGTAAGGATATAG
>NW_021414540.1:0-1079 GCF_001605985.2 Dendrobium catenatum | reverse complement strand
CTATTTTTTCAAATAATTAAATAAATATAAATTATTTTTAAACGAAATTAATTTTAAAATAACAGGGACAAAAATTCGATCGATTTGACATATTGTGTGTCGAAAATAGAGCAAAATTGAATTTATGGTGATTTATTAAGTAAAAATAGCTTAAGCAAGGATTTAAAATAAAAAGAAAACCCTCAGTACGACACTTGGCACGAAGGGATTGGATCCACGGTCTGCGGCCAATCATTGTCGGCGATGCAATTATTGTGTCACCAGACAATGATTGCCGCAATCATGCGGCAATCACCGGCGTGAAACGAATCGGCGGCTGAGATCACGCCGGACCGCATGCGGAACCGCGGGATCAAACCCTGCAGTCTGACGGAACCACGGAGTGCCGTCATTTCAACCGTTGATCACGGGATCAACGGTCCAGATCTCACTGGCCGAGGCTTAGGGCGAACTCGAGGTTTTAGGGCATCTTTTGCCTCGTTCTCCCAAACTACACGATGAAACGCCATGAAATTTTAGACATAGGTTATAGAGGTGAAGAGCATTCGTTGGGGACTAAGAACTCGACTAAATATTTAATGTATAAAAATCTATTTAGCTTTTGGTGTTCTAGCTAGGGTTTGAGATATACCTCAATCCACACTATGGATTCGGGAGATCTTGGGCTCGTTGGACTCCTAGACTCCTCACAAACAAGTTTCTAGTTGACGTCGAGCTCGAACTCTTCCTCGATCAAGTGGAAATCAACCAGGAAGGGAAGTAGGCTCGGTCTCGCTGGAACTCGCCACCTGTGGGCTTTTTCCGATCGGGTTTAGGTCGAGGAAGGTGGGGGGAAGTCCAAGGAACTCTCACACGAGAGTTTTTGGGCTCAGGGGGGCTAGAATGCAAGATCCCCTGATTGGAACCCTAAAATTAATACTTAAAGGGCTTGGAGCGGTTATGAGCGGCCTTGATTCGATCCATCGTCAATCAAGAGGCCAAATGAAGTGATTTAGGCGGGATTTTGAATTTGGAATCAATAGGCATTGATTAGAGCAATGAATATTGCAACCCATGACCCCAAGCTTAAGATTTTGATG
>NW_021414539.1:0-421 GCF_001605985.2 Dendrobium catenatum | reverse complement strand
AGATGTACCATCTGTTTTTTATCATTTCAAAGCATTTGCTGAACGACATTTTTCAAAAAAAAATCAAATGTTTACGCTCTGATGGAGGTGGAGAATATTCATCAAGCCAATTTCAAAATTTTCTTACTCAAAATGGCATTTTACATCAAGTCACTTGTCCCTATACTCCGGAACAAAATGGTGTTGCTGAACGCAAACACCGCCATATTCTTGAAACAACTCGTGCCATTCTTCATGAAGCTAATTTACCCTCTCAATTTTGGGTTCATGCTGTCCAGACTGCAATTTATCTCATAAATTGCTTACCTTCTCTTTCAAAAAAATCCTCCTCACCTTTTCAATTACTCTACGGCCAACCACCTGACTATTCATTTCTTAAGACATTTGGTTGTTTATGTTATCCTCTTCTTCCTCATCTCAT
>NW_021414538.1:0-441 GCF_001605985.2 Dendrobium catenatum | reverse complement strand
AAGCTGAACCTACATCTGCTACTGAACCAAATTATTAGAATTTGTTTCAAAGATTTGACAATTTAGAGGCTCATTTTGATCAAAGATTTGATCAAATTGAAACTCATTTACAGCAGCAGGATATTCAGTACAATCAAGATATGGGATTTATGGGTGATCAGATAAATAACATAAATACCAACGTGCTTATGATGAGTTGTTACTTCAACTTCTTTAGTGCAACACCACCACCTCCTTTTCCAGATCAGGGTCCATCAGAATGATTGTTGTGTTTGTTCTGGGTTTCTTTGTAGTTTATGTGTTTGTTATGTGTTTATGTGGTTTATGTGTTTGTTATTTTCCTTTAGATTATTGTATTTTCTTTGTTTTAGTTATATTTATATTGATATCTTGAACTTAATTGCAATATCTTCATTCGATATCAATATATGTTCCAATGTT
>NW_021414537.1:0-276 GCF_001605985.2 Dendrobium catenatum | reverse complement strand
TTTAAATTGGATTTTGAAACTTTTTTTCATCTCCCTATATTTTTTCTATCACATAGGAATCTTTTGTAAGATTGTTGAATCCACCTTAAAATTTTCATAATCAAGTTATTCATGTTGTCAATAATTTGGGTTAACTTTTGTTTTAAAAATATAAGAAAGAAAGTATATTTTTTTTGAATAATAATAAAAAAAACTGGCCAATGATGCCATACCAAAAGATACTGAATGACCCCAAATTTTAAAAAAAAATACACAAAGTGTATTAAAAATCAAAAG